>NW_027467011.1:142500-152500 GCF_046128005.1 Genypterus blacodes | reverse complement strand
AGGGCAGCCAGAGGTCACACTTCACATGATTACCTTCGCCTCTTTTTCCAAGCAGCTTTGGAGCAAATCGCCTTAAATGGAGACAAAACCGCTTCCTTGTTCCAGCCGCGGTTACTTCCATCACGCCTGCCTGCTGATAGTATGAAAAATGATTCTCCGTTTGACTCGATTAGTGACATTTAAGAACAGAATGAAACTCTGCTTTTCCCCCTGCGAGCGAAGGAAAGCTGAGACTCCCAAGTCCTCGTCTCACTTTACTGGAAATGTTATTAAGAGTGGAGCTCAGTGTCAACACGCAGGAGAGCAAGGAGGGCCGGAGAGCCGACGCGGTCGTCTTGAACTGAGCTAATTTAAGCGAGAGCAAGAAGCAATTATCACAAACTAACATCTGTGATAATAGATAAACAGGCTGTATGTTCCACAGAGAGGCCGCACAGCAGCCAGGCGCAGCTTTAAAGAACATCAGTGAGACCTGATCTGGTAAAAATAATACGAATTCAATGAAAAAAGTGCAATCCAGGGACAAATAAGTGAAAGGAATAGCATGGCAGAGTTCCTAACGCTCCCTCCGGTCTGCAGCAGGGCCGTGATGAAGCTCATCTTCGTCTTTACGTCACATGAAAGCAGCAGCGGCAGCAGCAGCAGCAGCAGGCGCTTTGCTTGGTCATGCTTGTTCCGTCACCACTGCGTTAAAATGCAAAGAAGAAGAGAAGGAGGAGCTCTGCATGGTCTAAGTGAACACTAGGATCTGTATTATTCCTCAGATCCTCATAACAGTACAGTTGGAGAGCTCGCCCAGTCCACCTGTGCACCCGGCGGTGCCATCCAGAGGAACGTCAGCGAGGTAATTAGGTCAGGATTGGACAGTCGGGGCCCACATCGCTGTCGTTTAGCTGCTAAACACTTTGTACTGCACCGCTGGGACGGGACGGACACGCTCCTGTTTTTGTTCTGGCTTAAATAGTTCAGGAGAAGGACGAGTGGGGAAAATACAACAACAACAACAACACAACCGGCTTCTTCCTTTTCTGCTGAGCTCCGTCTGCCCGTCAGCACCGTTTCCTTTCGAGCTGACGTGCGGTGATGAATCTGATGGTTCAGAACGTCTCCAGCTTATCAGGGCAAAGTGATAGACCTCAAAGGAAATCTAAACAAAACGTCTACTTGTGTTACAACTTTACCTTAAACCCTAAGTGGTGCCTTTCCTCTGCTACAGCTCCATCTAGTGGACAGTCTGGGTTACAGCCTACATTTCCAAGGACCTGGAAGTCCCCTAAATAATAATCTGGTTTGTATTCAACCTTCAGTAGTTGGGGTGGCCCTCGTTCTGCCCCCTGCTGGACGCCGTGTTTAACTGTCCTGACTGCCATGAAGTCTGCAAGTCGATGTAAGAGCGCTCAACTTTCACACAAGGTTGAGCCAAACTTATTTTCCAGATAGTTGAGAAAGTCAAGTGGACAATTAGCCTCACACACACGGCGCACACAGGGCGGGAGTGACGGCACAGAGATAATCCATCCGGCCCCATCGCCGCCCGGGAGAGTTCATAAGAATCAGATCATTGAGAAGCCACAGCCCCGGCTCGCACCTCCACTCCTCTCTCTCTCTCTTCCTCCCCCGCCTAGAGCCGGCAAACACAAACCTCACACATCTATTCATAATTTATTTGCCTGATATCGACTCTTATCCCTCTGTGTTTCTCCTCGGCTCATTAGCGGCTCGGCCCGGCTTTGGCACAATAATTGGTCAACGGGTGTAATGGATGAGCGGCGTGCCAGAGCCGCAGGTCCACCGGCGACTCACAACAGCTCCCTTTGCAACTTCCTTCATCTAACTCACAACGCAGGAGGGGCTTTGGGGAATTCCCCCCCCCCCACACCCCCCCCCACACCTGAATGGATCAACATCGGAATTCTATTTCTGGAGTTTTCCAAACAGAATCCCCGGCTGGGTTCTAGATGTTTGACAAGACGAGAGAGAAGGTTTACGAATTCCTTGCAGGGAGATCAGAGAAACGTTGCTCCGTTCTAATGCAGAGACCCCCCCCCCCCCCATCCCCCCCTCCCTCCCTCCCTCCCCCTTTGCATCCCCCCGGCCTCCTGCCCATCCAGGTTTAGCAATACTGGAGTGGATGATAATAAAAATGTTGCCAATGCCATGGAAACAAAAATCAATGTGGAAACCTTGAAAATCAGCGTCTGTGTGCAAACACAGCTGAGACCTGGAGGGAATAACAAGGCAGCACAAACACAGAGAGCAAGGGGGAATAAGTGTCATGCATCACATACAGGAGGAGACAGAAGAAATCTAGTCCATACACACCGACAAACTGCACACACATATATCCATGGCGACCGGACAGAGAGCGCAGTCACGGGGACAAACACCTACAAAGCAGAACTCCCTGTTCCGTCCGATCTATAAATTCATTCCAGCCGGGCTCCGAGTCCTCCCGCCTCAATCCTCTTGCCTGTCATCCATCATATCTACGCCCACACGCCTCCCTTTGTCCCTCACCTCTCGTCCTCCAACGTGAACCCGGGAGATTGTGCACGGCGCATGCACGCGTGTGTTTGCATGGCGTTAGAGTCCGAAACTCGACCCGGCTTCTATAGACCGCCTTGATTAACTCAAGCCTGAATGTGTCTCCCCTCGCCTTCTCAGCACACACACACACACACACACACACACACATACCAAACAATGCCCCGGGTCAGCGCTCCGTGCCTGGCAGGGGGCAAAGCTTTTGTTGGGGGAAGGAGGGCCGGAGGTGAACAAAGAGCGAGCCGGGCCCTGAGCATTTGTCTTCTTAATGGCCCTGTCACATTTCATAATAGATTTTAATTCAGCTACGCGCCAGGCGAGGGGAAAACGAGGCCTCTATGACCCAGCGGCCGGCCCGAGCGGCGCGGACGTGGCTCCGGTCCAAAGACGCGGGCCTCCTTCACGTGAGGCCCGACCACAGAGCCACATGTGCGTCACTCTGTCCCACAAAACCTGCTTTTCCTGATCTGGAATAAAGGTTAATTGATATTAATGTGCGCTTTGCTGTCTGGCGAAATTGAATGAACCATAAGTGATGCATCCACTGCCCAGATGGCTGTTAATTAGTGTTTAATAAGGGCCGGGTAATTCTTCTACCTAGGGAGAGCGGTGACAGAGACACGGCGGAGCGTCTGCAGAGGAAGCGAGGGCTCAGCAGGAGGAGAACCTGTTTCCATCCTGGGCTCCTCACAGGAGGATTAGAATGCACACAGAGTACACAACCAGCAAAACACTACACAGAGCCGCCCGCCGCTGCTTCAGAGCTAAAAGAGTCGTTATCCAGGCTCTTATCTGAGAGAAACTCACCATCAAGCAGCGACGGTTCGTTTAAAAATGTTTTATAGCTCCTGGATCCTCTATCTGATGTCTCTAAATTATGGAGGACGGAGTCTTGTTTTGCTGCATTTTCTTTCTTTGCTTCTCCTTCGCTCTGTGCTGCTGCTGACTCACCTCAGGCCTCAGGGGCTGAGCACCGGCCGGCCAGTGGGCCAGTCAGTCAGTCAGTCAGTCAGTCGGCAAGCCAGTCGGCCTTGTCGACAAATAGATATCTGATCGGGGGCTATTCTGGCGTCTCGGCTGTCCACTGCCAAGTCCAAACAGCTGAGGGATCAGCCGCCGGCCTCCTGCGGCCGCCCCGCGGATTGTTTACCTGATGCGGTGGGCGAGCGAGCGGGGGAACGCTACACACACACACACAGAATCAGGCTAAGCTAATAGGCCATTATGTTGAACAGTGGAGCAGGGGAACAGTGTGTGATTGTGTGTGTTGATCCAAATCTATACGCGTATGTGAGAGCTGTCTGTTGTGGCTGGTGATGTGTGTGTGTTTGTGTGTGAGCTCGGCGTGGCACATGTGTGTCCACAGGGCTGCCAGCTGGGCCCTGGAATGTAATGGATGTGGCAGCGCTGCTATTCTTGGTTCTCTCTCTCTCTCTCTCTCTCTCTCTCTCTCTCTCTCTCTCTCTCTCTCTCGGGGGGGGGGGGGGGGTCAGCTCAGCTATTTCAAGAGGAGTCCAGATTCTTTGCATTGGTATTGCGTGTGTGTGTGTGTGTGTGTGTGTGTGTGTGTGTGTGTGTGAGGACGGTTCTGGTCTCCAACTTGACCGAAGCCCAAACAGGAGCTTCACTGGCAGAAGAATGACAAAGTCTAAATGCAGGAATCATCAGATGACTTTTTGTCCAATGACCTCACTGCATTGATTGACTCATCTTCATCTTCAACATTCCCTGTGGTCTGGACTCAAACTGAACACCTTGGAGAGCCGTTTGTCCCTACAAGCTCTCCATCATGCATCACCTTCACCCTATCTCCCCTCTGCTAAAATTATCAGTAATCCACACACACACACACACTCCATCACTGTGGCAACCAGCTCATAACATTCCCGTACACACGGTCACGGCCGGCCCCCCCAGCTCACACCTTTTTCCCGTAAAGTGCTCCTGTCCTGTTTCCTCCCCGGCTCCTCTCTCTCCTCTCTCTCCTCTCTCTCCCTGTGGGCCGGCCCGGTGTCTCCCCACCCTGCTCCCGTCTGTCAGACACACATCTGATAGACTCTGGAGTGGTGTGTGTCATCTCGTCTCGGTCCGGCGACTCTCCAAGAATCCACTCCTCCACTCCTCCACTCCCCCCCCTCCTTCCCTCCCTCCCCCCCTCCCCCTTCTCCACTCCCACCCGCCCGTCACTTCTCTGCAGTGGCCAGGGTCCTGAGATGATTCACTCCTGCCTGGCGTGAAGTGTTGTGCCGGCCCAGATCTCCGGATGAGTCACGCCGTCTTGCTTCCTGTATTCACTTTGCCTTCGCTTTGTTTGCAGCACCGCGTCCGTTAAAAATAAACGCGGCCGGTCCCTCAAACAACCCACAAGTTCTGCTCTCCACAAAGGAGGAGTTTCATCTGGGATTCAAGGACTTTGAAAGAATCGAGACGAGGCCGGAAGGTTCCATTCCCCCTGACACTGAGGGTGGGGGGGGGGGGGGGGGGGAGACGGCGGGGTCATCGATCTGCAGAGTTCGCGCAAAAGAACACGCGCCGCACCTTTACACCAGACCTTGAACTGGGACCGCTTTCCGCGACAGGCAATTCCATTACTCACGGGCGGGGTCAGAGGTCAGGGGTGGGGGATCGATACGAGCAGAGGATGGAGACACAAAGGCGGAGGAACTCTCTGTGTGTGTGTGTGTGTGTGTGTGTGTGTGTGTGTGTGTGTGTGTGCTCCGTTGGGGGAGTTCAGTGGAGAAAAACAAACGCACCTTGACCTCGGCGGACGGAGCCGGCGGAGGAAACACCTGAGAGCAGCGCCGCATTCCTCAGGCTTACTGACAGGAGGATGGAGGGATGATGTCTGTAGTTCTGTATTAAAGTCTGTAATCCATTTAGAGCGTAGACATAAGGGTCAAAGGTCAAGGCCTCTGTCGGGATCGAAGGAAAACAATTTAAAGAAGTAACGCCGTGACCAGCTTGACTTTGATCCGTCTGTGTGTGTGTGTCTGAGTGTTGATCATCATAATTGTTAATCGTGTGTGTGTGTGTGTGTGTGTGTGTGTGTGTGCATCCTTGAAATGCGAAAGCAAGTGATCACTTTTCAGTGAATTCAATGAAAAGTCTGAGTTGAAAGAAATTGTTAATTTACTGGGAAGAGACGTGAAGTCAGTGAGGCGTCGGTCCGCGCGTGTGTGTGTGTGTGTGTGTGTGTGTGTGTGTGTGTGTGTGTGTGTGTGTGTGTGTGTGTGTGTTTCCATGCACTCATGTGTTAAAGTACAACTGTTGTGACAAAATATTCAACCGCTGGTATCCGACGCATTTCGCTCCAGCAGCTTTAATCTGAGAAAACGTCACGCCGACGTGTGTGTGTGTGTGTGTGTGTGTGTGTGTGTGTGTGTGCTCCCGCAGAAATAATGGGCGTGATATATTTACACTTTTGAAGAGAGGAAAAACAATTATCATAAATTACAAATTGGCGTCACGCCTTTAGCGCCGCAACACGCTCGGGCGCGTTCGGCTCGTGATAAAACAAATACGCCGTCTGGGACGTCTGCAGCGGCGTGATGAAGAGCGAACAACGCGCCGCCTTTTGTTTCTGGAGGAGACGCTTTCCTTCTTTAATGAAGCGCCGGCCGTTCCCAATGAGGAGTCAATGAGGCGTGGAATGGGTCGCCTCTCTCTCTCTCTCTATCTCTCTCTCTCTCTCTCTCTCTCTCTCTCTCTCTCTCTCTCTCTCTCCCCTTTAGAGGATTAGAATAAGGGCCATTACCCCCTGTCTGTCGTGGAGGCCGTGCTTGCAGCCTGAATGGATGGACCTTCCTGCGTACTTTCTCTCCCTCTCTACACTCTCACACATGCACACACACACACACACACACACACTCAGATACCTGCTCACATGTAAACAAACTCACAAGCATTCCAGGTTGCAAATGACTCACATCTCACACACGCCAACTGCTTTTATTTCCGTCCACTCAGTGTCAAACACGTCGGCTTCCTGTCGCAGCACCCTGGGGTCCTTAAGTGAGCGACCCTGCGGTACTCAGAGCACCGCACAAACAAACTAAACAACCCTACACAAGCCTAGAAAGCCTTTAAAGCCTCTGGACTTCCTCCCCTTCTTTATTCCTTCGTCTTTGCGGTGAAAAAACGTACTTATAACAAATCGCAATCTAATATGAGCTGAAATATGAACGGTGAGCCAGTTTACCAAATCATCTCTGTAATTCTGTCATTTCCAGCCTCTGTTCCGCCCACGCTTGAAGCCGCTCGGTGTAAGCAACACCAAAGTAAAAGCGTTGTTATCCTAACCACATAACTGCTCCAATTAAGAAACATTTCCTGCCGCGGCGGCGACACACGAGCGCCACTCGCCGACATCGTTTTAATTTCATACACAGCGTGAGAGCGCTCAGAGGCTGCTGGGCAAATTAGAACACAGAGAGAGGAAGCTTGGGGTTTTCGGCGCTGATGTAAATGAAGCCGTCGTTACAAAATAAGAGCCGCGCGATTGGGAAGGAGGCGGCGGGGAGGAGGGGGAAGGAGGGCGAGGAACCGACGGAGCTGCGGTCAAGCCACGTTTGATTTGAATAGGTCAGGATCACAAGAGACGGTTTGTGACGTGGAAGCTTAGGAGGAGTGGAAGGTGGGAGAAGAAACAGATGAGAGAGAGCGAGAGAGAGAGAGAGAGAGAGAGACAGAGAGAGAGAGAGACAGAGAGAGAGACAGAGAGAGAGAGAGAGAGAGAGAGAGAGAGAGAGAGAGAGAGAGACAGAGAGAGAGAGACAGAGAGAGAGAGGTAATAATGCAGGAAATGAAATAAATACAAAATTGGAGTCTCAGATCCACAGAGATGTGGACGATGTGATTCAAGAGATACTGAGAGAAAGTGTGAGAGAGAAAGAGAGCGCGCGCGTGCGCGCGTGTGTGTGTGTGTGTCATTCCATCTCTCACTCTCTGTCCATCTCCCGCAAATCTCTCATTCCTCTCCCATGAGTCACTGCGTCTAATCTGGATCCCCACTGTCTGCTACATTACTGACGCTGCATCAATCACAGTTAAACACATGCCCTTTACCATGCATACTGACAGCTAATGTACTGTGTGTGTGTGTGTGTGTGTGTGTGTGTGTGTGTGTGTGTGTGTGTGTGTGTGTGTGTGTGTGTGTGTGTGTGTGTGTGTGTGTGTGTGTCTGCAGGCCACCTACTAACTCCTCCATCATCCCCCCAAAAAATGTCAGAATCTCTGCGGAAACAGAGGATTAGCGTTTACAATTTCAACGGCGTTTGCATTTCAAACACAACACGAGCCGAACGAAGGAAGTGTGTTTGTTCTTAAGCAGAGGGGCCATAGAATTATGATCATTCTCCCATAATTGTGACGAGTTTCTCCACTTTCTTCTCCTTTCCAGGCTCCAGTGATGGATTTCATTGACTTCTCTTTCAGTTCCTGTGAACTTGGAGGAAATCCTTCTACCTTTCTGTGGCTCTTTTGATTGACGGGTGGTAAACATGGCATTGATCTGCGGGGCGCGCGTCGGCCGCTAACTACTCCGCTTTTGGATCTGCCGTTGCGATTTAATGGGAAACTTTACAAGACGTCTGCCAAAAGAGGCGAGACGTGGCGGCGACTTAGCATTGGCGTTGGATGTGAGTGAGCAGGATTGGCAAATGCGAAGGCGGAATAAGGACAAACATGAAAGGAGGACGGAACAGAGGAAAGTGCCAAAGGAGTGTGAGGCAGAATGTCACGGTGGGTTTGTGGCGTCTGAATTTTTAGCACTTAAACTCTCAATCGCACCGAGAGGTTTCGGTTTAAACCCGGCTGACTTTATTCCAGCTTCATTTTACAGCCGCCCGGCTTCCTGCGGAGATGAGTGGCGAGGACGCGGCGGCCATGCGAATGATGGAAATAATTAAGAGCTCTTAGCCGTTCATTATGTTCAATTTCACCACCGTTAAAATAACCGCGACAGGCGAGGAGCAGGTGTGTGTGTTATGGCAGCAGCAGGTGCTAATTATCAAATGGCAGGTGTTTGTTGCTTGGTGACGATCGGCGTTTGTGTAGAAGAATAAGACGGAGGAGGTTTATGGAACGTCGTGAAGATGTGGCGGTATGAAGACGGAGTAGTTAAAGACAGACGGAAGGCTGGCTGGACACATTAACCTTTGATTCAAACAACTCGCTCCGGTAATATTCTTTCAAGGGTCCGGATTGTTTCCAAGTGAGGCAGCAGGAGGAAGAACACAGCAGCAGCAGCAGCGGCGGCATTTAGGGAATAATGGCTCCAGCAGGCAGACGTCCAACGGCCAGGATACTTTAGTGTTCTGCTGTTTGACTAAACGCCTTCATTGAGTCGGCCGTCAGATCCGCCATTAATACTCGAAAGGCCAAATGTTGCCGCTTAAAGCTCAGTTTGCAGAGGCTGTGAAGAGCCCAGAGCGCTAATGTGACAGATAAGAAACGATGTCGCCGCTTCGAACAAGAACACGTAGAGTATAATCAACCAGCAGAGACGTCATGATGGGACAGAGGCCACCAATCAACACACACTTTGTTTCTTATTAGGTCAACAGAACCATATATAGGTGTTCCGTCATTTTGTAGTTTGTTGTATCCCCTTCTGCGATTGTGCGCCAATTGTTAAATAATTGTACGTGTACAGTGTTTGGACGAAGGCGGACAAAGTCGGTATCTCTGCCTTTTGATATTTGTTTTGAAAGGAATGAAACATTAATCCACCCAAAGTACACGGTTCAATCTGCGAGATTAACCCCTACAGCCACTAGGGGGCAGTGTGAGGGCAGAAACGCTGCTAATTCAGTTCGCCTCATTCAAACTCTGAGTCTCCAAAGCCACAGGGACAAAGACAAACAGCAGAGATCGATGTGGTGGATAAGAAAGAATGATGTCATATAGGTGGCACATCTCTACGGCATCAATATACGCTGTGTGCTCCTGCGTCGCCGCCCATATGTTGCCCTGCGTCCTCCCCCCCTGCTCCATCCATCTCATAATGGGAGGAGGATGAGAGAGAATGCTTCAGTGTCAATGGCAAACCACAGAGAATCCATTATTACACCCATAAATCCTTCTGCTCCCCTCCCTCCCTCCCGTCCCTGCGTCTCCTCTTCCTCACTCTGCCTCATATACAAACAGCATCCACGTGCATCCAGAAAGACCAAACTTTAAGTACAAACACACACCAGAGACTTCTAACTTTAATGTCTTTCTGAACAATAACCGTCCATCACGACGTCACCGCCAACACCTCCGCTCCCCTGAGGCACATCTAACTGCTGTCATTAAGGGAATGTGAGCGGCTGTGTGTGTGCGTGTGTGTGTGTGTGTGTGTGTGTGTGTGTGTGTGTGTGTGTGTGAGAGGAGAGTCTGTGCTGCTGCCGCCTGCTGCCTTCTACCAGGGTGGAATGTAACTCTGAATGTGTGTGTGTGTGTGTGTGTGTGTGTG
>NW_027467011.1:135000-140000 GCF_046128005.1 Genypterus blacodes | reverse complement strand
GGGTTAACCTTGTTAGGAGGAGCGGACCGGAGTGAGGTCGGACACGGGAACGACAACAACCACAGAAGAAGAGAGAAATGAAAGAAGCAGACGGCCGCCCGACAGGAAGTCACAAGAGAATGTTTCAGGATGTGGATATGAAGACTTTTCTTCATCCTGATTCTCCTGCCTGTCTCTCAGCGTGTTTCCCCTCAGTGTGACTCAGCACAGAGCCGCAGTTTCAGAGAATAAAGGCCGAGGTAGAATTCTTCAATAAGGAGATAAAAATGGAACATTGGAGCTCTGTGCTTATTTCACTGTGTGGTGTTGACTTTGTTAAGTTTGTGAGTATTGAATCTACTCATTTATAGCGTGTGTGTGTGTGTGTGTGTGTGTGTGTGTGTGTGTGTGTGTGTGTGTGTGTGTGTGTGTGTGTGTGTGTGTGTGTGTGTGTGTGTGTGTGTGTGTGTGTGTGTGTGTGTGTGTGTGTGTGTGGTCCCAGGTGGTTTCCCCCAGCAGCCAGGTCTGTTCCTGTGTGAGGCTGATGAATGAGGCCTGGTAGCGGCCTGGACACTCCCATTTAACACAGCACACAGCTACAAACTGCCACTGGAACAGCATGGGAGACACACACACACACACACACACACACACACACACACACACACACACACACACACACACACACACACACACACACACACACACACACACACACACACATATGGGAACAAATACAAAGTGTCAAGCCTGTGTCCACATACATTTTGCCCACCGTCGACACACACGCACACACACACACACACACCTGATAACAAATCAAACAAAAAAGGGCAGCAGGGAGAGAGAGAGAGAGAGAGAGAGAGAGAGAGAGAGAGAGAGAGAGAGAGAGAGAGAGAAAGAGAGATAGACCTCATCCATACATTAAACTATCATATAGAAACGAAGCAGTAAATCATAGTCTGACATTTACTGCATCCAATTCTTTTGCCGCATTAAACAACAATAAAATAAAAGTGTGTGTGTGTGTGTGTGTGTGTGTGTGTGTGTGTGTGTGTGTAATTAGGAGTCAAACATGTGGTATTTCAATGGTAAATTAGCAGTGCTGTGAATTGGCCGTGTTGGTCCAAGCTGTGGCAGGGAGCATGTGTGTGTGTGTGTGTGTGTGTGTAGCAGCTCCAGGGTCTTCCACATACACACACACACACACACACACACACACACACATAAGCCCACACACCCCACTGAGCAAACCCATAACGCCACACACACTTCATTATACTCTTAATTAAGTCAGGAACTGAAAAGGCCAACAACACAGAGTAAACAGGCAGATGTGTGTGTGTGTGTGTGTGTGTGTGTGTGTGTTTATATATAATGTGTGTGTGGTCGGGTTAGAGCAAATTAATGCTATGCTTCTCATTAGCTGGTGCGTGCTTGTTTTTTTTACATGTGTGTGCCATGTGGGGTTCCCCTGCAAATTAACACCCGTCGCTCATTTGCTTGTATCTGTGTGTGTGTGTGTGTGTGTGTGTGTGTGTGTGTGTGTGTGTGTGTGTGTGTGTGTTGTGTCCATTAGGGAGTGTTTTAGCAAATACCATGTCTACAGTTTATTACTGCGGCATGCGTGTATATGTTTGCGTGTGTGCTAATCTGTGTGTGCATACATGTGCTTGTGTGCAGCGTTACACCATTCTCCCTCCCAATGCCCCACGTGTGCGTGTGTGTGTGTGTGTGTGTGTGTGTGTGTGTGTGTGTGTGTGTGTGTGTGTGTGTGTGTGGTTTGCCCGCCCTGGTCCATACTGAACATGTGTGTGTTGTGATGTAAATGAGGCCGGTTTGACTCGACTACCGTCTCCACGCTACAACACCACTTTTTAATTGAACCTTTTGATCTGTGGCTAATTCCACTAATTAGCAGCACTATTTCCCCAACAGTATGTTTTCTGCCGTGTGTGTGTGTGTGTGTGTGTGTGTGTGTGTGTGTGTGTGTGTGTGTGTTCTCCAGTTGCTAGCTACCCGGCTGCTTTAAAAGGCCTCCAAAAATAAAAGCAAATCTGTGTTCTTCATCTGAAGCTCAGGACGGACAGGTGTGCTGTTAAAGGTAACGGCAACGCATTAAAACATGCACAGATGCTCATTATACTGGCGCACGCACACGCACACACACACAGACACACACAGTAAGTGTCTATGAGCAGCTGTAGTTCGAATGCGACTGCTGCAGCCGAATGCAGCTTATTAATGAGCATTTATTATTTGTTCCCGTTTGCGTGTTTTATGTACAAATCAACACGCAATCTTCCTCTACATACTGTATGTTACACGTCATGTAACGTCAGCCCGGATCACTGCACGCTTCGCCAGCGACCTCCCGTCCCTAAGCGATGAGGCGCAGAAGGCCAGCAAACGTATTGAAGAATGGGATGAGGTGAGGAATAGCGTTTCCAACACGTCAGCGTTGCCTGGTCTGGAGACAATATTTAGTTCTTCCTATATACCTCTGCTATCCATTGTAGGTCAAACAACTTTGTACAAAAAATACACTCAATAGTTATTTTGGACCTGAGTAACAAGATAATGACTGATGACTGATTGATCTACTCCACTACACACAATTTGCCACAATTCACGACATTTAGGATCACCGACTACAGAATCCAATCCACCGACGGCTCAGGGTCTGGGTTCTGACGGCTCAGGGTCTGGGTTCTGACGGCTCAGGGTCTGGGTTCTGACGGCTCAGGGTCTGGGCTCTGACAGTGTAGGGTCTGGGTTCTGACGGCTCAGGGTCCAGGTTCTGACAGTGTAGGGTCTGGGTTCTGACAGTGTAGGGTCTGGGTTCTGACGGCTCAGGGTCTGGGTTCTGACAGTGTAGGGTCTGGGTTCTGATGGCTCAGGGTCTAGGTTCTGACAGTGTAGGGTCTGGGTTCTGACAGTGTAGGGTCTGGGTTCTGACGGCTCAGGGTCTGGGTTCTGACAGTGTAGGGTCTGGGTTCTGACGGCTCAGGGTCTGGGTTCTGACGGCTCAGGGTCTGGGTTCTGACAGTGTAGGGTCTGGGTTCTGACAGTGTAGGGTCTGGGTTCCCTCACAATGTAGAAAAGTAGAAAAGTAGAAAAATCGCAGAAAAACAAAATGCCATTTCCTTGACGTCAACATAACAAGCCAGCAGAAACTCTACGTCAAAAATAATTAATTACCTCATTTCTACTGGAATCAGTAACCGGCGCTTATCTCTCCCGCCAACCGCACTGCTGCCTGTTTCTCTTCGCAGAACGCAATCTCCTCCGCTTTCGTTCCCATTGTTTGCCGGGTTCTCAAAAGCCCGTCTAGATAACTGAGGACCCCCCGCCGCCTCCCTCCCCCCAGGAGATAGCCGATTACCGGCAGCCCTCCCGCTGATAAACCCTCGCCCTGGCATCGCCGAGCTTCGTTAGCTCGCCTTGTTTAACTTCAGACACTTTAAAGACGGCGGCGGCTGGAAAAAGTTGGAAGTTTTCACAATCTTCTCTCGCCGGAATATAAATCAGCAGGAAATGGTGATGTGAAAAAAAAAAGCCCATGCAGCTTCCTAGGTGATAAACCCCCTTCATTAACTCGCCCGTTCATCTTCAAATGTTTAAGCGTTCAGATGTGTTCAATGCCCTGTAACGACAGTGGGACAAAACGCTCTTTGTTTGCGTATAGATTTATTTTTCTCGCTCCCAGAAGCTTCTCCTTAGTAGTTGTTTCCTTTTTCCTGCCGGCTTTGAATGAAAGTGGCGGCGGTCTCCGGCGGCGTGTTTACGGCAGCGGAGAGTTTTTACGAGCAGAACTTGTTGCTGAGGCTGAATGAAAGAGCGTGAATGTGGTTTTGCCTGAGTGTTTGATGTCACACAACAAAGCGCGCTCAGCATGGAAGCACAACATGTCGCGGATGCACACTCGGAATGCCCCGTCAGCGCTCGGCACCGCTGACTCTCTCTTCCTCTCTGCCACTCTGAACTTCCCGGCGGAGGAAAATGAGACGATGAGAGATTATCATTTGGAAAAAAACGGAGGCGGATTGCGTAACGGCTTACAGTCTGTACATCGTACGGCAGCCAGAGCGCGACCGTGACCCGGCGTCCTCATACGGTGACAGTCCTGCCAGGCGCACACACACACGCACTGTGCTCGCAAGGATGTGTGTGTGTGTGTGTGCCCGCATGTGTATCACTCATCTGAATGTGTGCAAGCATGATTACATCTGGGAGCAACACTGCGGTGACAATTGATTCCGCTTGTTTTCTGAATCGCCGCACTTAAGAAATCACTCCAGCGCAGCAGGAGAGGAACACTTAGCCTGGCAGGAACAGATCTCAACCGGACACAACCATCAGCACGCAATTAGCTATTTTAGACACACGCTTGGATTCACGAGGGACGTTACCATGGTAAGGCCTCGCATTCACCCGCAGTTGTCGGTTGAAGTCCCTGGCCGTTGCTTAGGGATTGCTCAAAGTGCTACGAAACCGTTTGGTCGGTGGAAAAATCGGAAGAACTTATTAAACGTTGATCCACAAATCCAGAGAAGATCCGACGGATTTATCCAACCATGGTAAGAGTCCAAAACCCCGCCTCGGCTTGTTTGGCTTTGGTGGAGGTATGCGGTCTATATTTCTTTCCCCCTCTATAAAAGCATACATTGTCTTTGCTTTAGATTGATTAGTTTGCCATTTTATCTGGGAGACTTTGGCCATGAGGTTTGCGTTGACTTAGGTTTTCTCGGTTTCATATTAGCTTAGCTGCTAATGTGTTTGTTAAGTGATTCTTCATTTTAAGGTTGGTAGTGTAGTCAGGATGTGTGACGGTCACCTTGGACGTTCTTACTGTAGTTTTAAAGCTTTGTTTGATCCGGAGTGGAAAAGAAGAATCTCTGGAAAACACTGGAATGTTAACGCGGAGCTTTAGCGACTTCTCCCTCATCAGATCCCCAATCTGTGCCAGGGCTTTAAAATGTTTGACGCGCTTTTATTTTGATAAATCTTCAGTATTTCTC
>NW_027467011.1:0-125000 GCF_046128005.1 Genypterus blacodes | reverse complement strand
TGCTCCTCCTGATGTGCGGGTGGGCTCCTGCTCCATCAGTGTGTGAGCGGGTGAATGGGAGGTCACTGCGCTGGCCTTTCATTTGGTGTCCTCTGCTGCCCTCTAGTGGAAAATCAGGAGAATTGCTCAGTTTTTTAGTTTTCGCTCTGGATGATTTAAAAAGCTGTTGGACGAAAACAAAACATTTATCTTTGTGTTTATCAAAGAGTCCCTGAGTCAGAAAACCTTTTTTATGGTAATTATAAGAATTTTAAAGATTAATTATCAATCATAATGTGCAGTCAGAACAAACTGTGCTTTTATTGACCTTATAGTTTGAAGTATACTCACTGTCTTATAACGATTTTCTGTTGCATTTGTGACGCATTTATTATGTTGAAGGAATAAAAATTGCCAAAAAAAAAAAATAAAAAAAAAAGTACTGGATTACGTAATGATATAACATAAAGAAAGAACAGCTATATGACACAGGCGCCATCAGCTCGCCAGGGGGCGCTAAACACCTTCAGCAAAAAAAAAAACATGGCAACCAGGCAACTCTCTCTCTCACACACACACACACACACAAGCACACAAACACACACAATGAATGATTGGCAATAAAATGACTCAAATAAAAGATGAAATTACTGTCATTCCTCCCGGGCTGCACAGATTGACGATGACAGCTGTGATCCAGTCGCTGCCGTGCGTGCGAGAACGACTCCCACGCGTGTGAAGCCACAATGGGGGCTCAATTTGAGGCGGAGATGGAATAGAAATAGGAAGTAAAATAAACTACAAGAGATGTGTAAAAGCTGGCTCACACACACACACACACACGGCACTTAAACACAGAATCATCACGTCAGTCCGTTTAAAGTGACATCCTGTAAATGGAGCTTTCTATTTAATAAATATTGGCTCGTGTGTGTGAGTTTTTAAACCTTTTTGTACTTTACGGCTGATCGTTTATCTCTTCGAGTCGTTCCCCGGCTGCTAATCTCCCACATGGGTATTATGATGCGAGTATACGAGGGCGTTTTTACGTCTCTAATTAGTCTAACGTTTTATTTGTCCTCACATGGCATGGCTGTGCTATTACCATATGTTTATGGTTTTGATATTTGGATAATGTGCCTCTCAATTAGCTCAGATCAACACGAGAGCGCTTGTTTTGTTCCCGATGGCAGCCGGGGTTCATCAGGCTGCCCGGGCTAAGTTTGGATGCGTGGGTGACATTGTTCCGTCCCCCCGGTGGAACGGCTCCGTGCTCTACGCAGCCGGACAAGGAGATCAGATGACAGGCAGGAGCTTCTGTCATCAGGGGGCAGAAGGAGGAGGAGGCTGCCACTGTGGGAGGTCAGGGGGGCGTCTTTACACCGCAACCAGACGCCAAACACGCCTCCGTTTGACACACACGCCTCCGTTTGCCCCCTTTTTCCCGCTGACCTGATGTGATTATTGTTTTTTTTCTACCTTTGTGATCGGCTTCCTGAGTATGTGAGGGATGGAGGGAGGCCGAGCAGCTGTTCTGCAGTGAGTGAGTGAGTGAGTGAGTGAGTGAGTGAGTGAGTGAGTGAGGGAGAGAGACGTCTTGGAGTTGGAGCTCCAGCATGGCTCCGGAGTGTGTGTCGCTCCTGAAAGCCGGACTTGTGTTGTTCGTGGCAGGTCAGTGTTTGTGGTGGAGCGTGAGGTTCTTCCTGTGTGAGTGAGTTTCTGTCTGACTGGATATTGAAGGTATTTGAAGGACAACACACGTGTGTCGATAAGGAACAGAGACGTGTGCATCTTCTCAGCCGTTGTTCATCGGTTGCAGAATTCTAATTGTAAATCTACTTAAAGGCTCTAAATGTAACGTTTTCCTCTCCAGGTTTTCTGTCTTTCAGCCCTTTAACTTCATCAAATCAGAAACAATGTGGAACTCTGCATGCTAAGCCCATGTTCCACTTTACTCTCCCATCACTGGAGAGAGAGAAGATTATTTTTAAAAAGTCTCTGAATCAGGACAAAACGTGACATCTGCTATGTGTCAGTGTGAATTTGTCTCCGCCGTGTGTGAGTTTGATGTTGCGCTCGTGTTTGCAGCTCCCTCTGGGTCTTCCTCTTGCTCTGTGGTGAATGTAAAACCAGGCTCTCACGCTGAGCGGCACAGCAGGCGTGCAGCATGAGTGACACCGGAGCTGAGACGGATTCATTAGGCTAGTTTTTCATCTTTTAATATGGAGTCCTAGGAGTGTGTGTGTGTGTGTGTGTGTGTGCGGCTCGATTCTAGAACGGAGAAGCGTTTCCTCTTCCTCTCCTATCATACGGACCATTATGGGGAGTGAACCTATGACCTTAGATCACAATGATGTCATTTTGTATCCAGTAAACAATGATTTTACCTGTTTGATAATAAATTAGAATAGAAAAATGTAGCAAAGAATTAAAAGAAACTCTGCCTCTGGTGTTGTTGTGATGACGTCATGACTTTATAAGGAAAGACTTGATTGATATGGAAGTTTTTCTGTTAAAACTCACTCACTCACTTACACACTACACATTTTTTTCCTGCAAATTTGCTGCGTCTGCACCGGTCTGGCCTGTGTTTGATGCCTCGCTGCCTCTTTGGGGCTTAAACCCTCCTTGATTCAACCTCCTGATTCCTCTGTTTGAAGCCATGCAGACAGGTTTTTTGCCTTCTCCACTCGTTAGCATCTCCGTATCAACATATTCACTTTAGCTTTAGGGGATTTGGTGCCAGTGAGACGGCAAAACGGGAGCGGCGGGCGCAGGTTTGGCCCTTATCAGGCACCGCACAGGCTGAGCTCCTCCATGTTTCCCTGCTCCTAATAACAACCTGTTGGCTCGGCGTGGGCCTCTCCTCCAGCTTAAGCTCCCTCTGCCGCCTCACATTCAGCTCCCAATCCTGCTGGGGGTCCGTGCGGTCCCGCCTCCACTTTAAGAGCCCGTTTACACGCTGAGCACAAGTAAACAAATGGGATTGGGACCCCAGGTGCCACAATAAAATCTTTTCTTGGTAAAAGCAGGAGCCTAATAATGTCTCTCTCTCTCTCTCTCTCTCTGTCTTTCTCTCCCTCTCCCTCTCTCTCTCTCTCTCTCTCCAGCTCAGCTCTTTCCGGCGGCGGCGTCCTTGTCGGTGTGTAACAGGGATTACTATGAGAGGATGATCGACGACCTCTGCCTGGCCAAGTTCAAACTGGACATGGCGGGTTTGGACGGAGGCCTGTGGTGCAGCTGGCCCGACACGCTGGAGTGAGTTCACCTACTGGGACAAACACACATATGGAGGAGGAGGAGGAGGAGTCGCCCCCCCCCCCCACATGGCTCGCTGGCTGTGCTTTTGCATTCTTGCTACATTTTCCCTGAATCTAAAATGTCTAAAAATCCAAGCGTTGGCATCGTTGCCCTGGAATTTGGCGGGCCGGACCTTTAGGGTGAAGTCTGGCTCGGGCTGCGGCTCTGCGGTCAAACTCGACGCCATCCGGAGCAGAATCTGTGCTGGTATGGTGCAATGCTATCCGCTGCTGGTATGCGTCTCCGTTTCTCCTGCCCTCCTCCTCCTCCTCCTCCTCCTCCTCCTCTCTGCTGTTATATTTAGCTGCGTAAAGCCGGCTGGTAACTCGACACACTCCTTTACTTTTTCCTACCGACAGGAATCTGTGTGTGGTTCCACTGAAGGACAGCTCGCTGATCTGGGCTGCGTTTTCTGTATTTTCTGCGGAATCGATTCTTTACCTTCATCATCGAGCTCCAATGTGAGGAGTTTGGGTGATTTGAAGACTTTGACATCTCGGCCTTGTGACTTGAATAGACTTGATGGTTTCCCAAAGCCAAATCTTAAACTAATAGACCATTTACTGTGTGACATAAGCATCCACGTTTATGTAAATGAACCATATTTGGTATTATCCTGGAATTAAATTAGTTACAGTGAAGAGCAAATTAAACTCCACTTGACTTTAACTTTTAATCATGCGCTCATTTTATAAATATCTTTAAATGTGATTTCCAACATATTTAGTATTTTTAAAGATAATTTAAATACTGGAAACTCTGAAAACGATTTCAAGTAAAAAAAAGAAAGAAAAAAAAGAAAAAAGTTTTTGGAATTAAACTAAAAATGTAAAGAAATGAAAAGTAAAATTTTTAAAAAATGAGGGGAAATTCTGTAAATAAATAAACGTGTCTGTTGCAAGTAGAAATCTGACCAAAACTAAAACAAAAATTGTAATTATGAAGTAGTAATTGTAAGAAAGTTAATCCTAAGTGATCCCACTCAACAACAACTTACACACACACCGTTCAAAGGGACCAAAGCTGAGCCCAGGTCCTAATGTTTGGTTGTGTGTTGTCGCCCTCTTCAGGCTGTACGAGGAACTGACAAACTGCACCTACCAGGTGGCCTTGAGGATGGACTGCTTCTGGCCCAACCAGATAGTGGACCGCTTCTTCACGCAGCTCCACCGCCTCTACTTCCACGACTGCGCCCTCACCGGCCGCCTGCTGCACGACCCGCCCGTCGGCGTCCTGGCGCCCTTCATCGGCGTCCCCGTGCTGATCACGCTGCTCATGACCGCCGTGGTGGTGTGGAGGAGCAAACGCACGGGGGGGATGCTATGACCCCCAGACACGGAGAGACACACGGACTCCACCCAGAAATCTAATCAGAGAGGATTTGTGGGAGTATTAGTCTCATGTACAGTAAGATTTGATGTTTATTTATGCTTTTTGCGATTAAAAAAAGCTTTTCTGTGCACTCATGTTTGACTTTAACCCAATCAGAGGTGGAAAGTAACGCGGGATAGTAATTCATACTGCAAATACTTTGAATGCAGGACGTTTAGTCGTGATGGAGTACTTCTAGAGTACATCAACAAACCCCAGCAATAACACACAGAGTGTCCAGATGTCAGTACTGAGAGTTTATTTACAAAATAAGAGTCTTAAAGTTTGTCTGGGGGAAGTTAAAACATAAAAGCCACCCGAGATTGAGGGGATTTTGAGGCCATGAATGTTAATTACCATCTGTTCTCGTGGCCCTTAACAATCTGTGAACACATAAATAACAGCAGAGAGGAGAAGCATCGGGGAGAAGCCATTGACTTGGATAGATGAGTGCTGTAAATTAGGGGGAGAGGTGCAGAATGAGAAGAGAAGGAAAGGAAGGAAACAAGACCAGGCGGGAGGAGGAGACAAGTTTGGGCCCATCAGTGGGGATCGGGTTCTTTCCTGATCAAGATGATGTATTTAGAGCCAAAACACACACACACACACCATTATTCAATGCAAAGAATGACTGAAATCCCAAACTACAAACATGTAAAGGTCCAATCTGATAAATGTGCTCCTTTCAAATGGATTCTACATCAAAATAAGTTTAAAATAAGACTTAAGACTTTACATTGATCAGAATTGAAGAATACACAAGTCATATTTCAATCTCATTGTCATTTCTAAAAAATTGTGTGAGTGAATGTTAAAATGTTACTTCTCGTTCTGATTTGGTTTAAGAGACCCGAGCAGCCAATCACAGCACTCGGGGTTTGCAAGCCAGCCAATAGAAACGCTTCACCACCAGGACGACCTCCCTGCCTGGAGAACAGGCCTGCATGGCGGCCAGCAACCTGAGAGGGGGGCGGAGTTGAACCAGAGCGTGACCTTTGACCTCAACAACACAATTTCCGACATCTTGTTTGTTGTTTAGAGTGTGAATCTAAATAATATGAACAAGAATCTGAATACTGACGTGTGGTTCTGGGCTCTAAATGTAAATGAGACATGAACAGTTAAAGTGTCGTCGTCCTGTGAGACTAAATCCAAACACAAAGAGTCAGAGAGCAGAATTCAGCGTAAATCTCTCCACACTCTGATAGTAATTAAATACAATGTCATGCTTTTTATCCATTTAAAATTTATGCCTCAGCACCTCCTTCATAAATTCTGCTTGCTGGGCTCTTCTGTCGTGTGTGCGTGTGTGTGTGTGTGCGTGTGCGTGTGCGTGTGTGTGTGTGTGGGGGGGGATTAATGGCGGCTGTATTATTAAAAGCCTTGAACAGTTCAGCTTAGTCAAGCAATGTTTGGCAGCTCTGATAAATGGCCCAGACTGTGACAGGACTCCAAGATCAATTTCAGCGGTTTTATGATTGTGATAAATTAATTTAGGAGATCAAAGCTCAAAACGGCCACGAGGTGACAGCCGCAGGTTAATGTCTCACTTGGTCCGGATGGCGTCGAAGGGTCTGGCGGTCTCTGCAGGGTCCTTTTGCCGCAGTTTCTGGTGGCTGTAGAAGGGCGCCACCGTGTCCATGTACCCGCTGAGGGGCCTCCTCACACACACAAACACACACTCATTCCTAGACACAACATCACTGAAATCCCTGCTTACATTCACGCAAGGAACTGTCAAGTTTCTAGCTACAAAGCCGATGCATTACTTTCATTTTACGAGTCGTAATGAGGACAACCAGCAGGTGGCGTGCAAACAATTACAAGTCGCTCAATCTATCACTGTAAAATCTGAATCTGTAACTTTCTGACTCTGCCCTGTGATTGGATAGAGCACATTAAGGTTGGAGTGAAGTGAAAGTGAAAGTGTGTGCTGTTATTCCCACTCATAACCTTGGACAGAGGATATTTGATATTAATAAATATTCAACCAGGATAAAATAACCTTAACACCATAAGTCACTCACCCTTTTCTTCATTGAATCCATAATGGCCGTGATTAACTCTTTAGGTGCCACCCTGTAAGTTAAATAGGCAGCAGCGTGATCTTTACCTCCAAACAGCCACATGGACACGGTGGAGAACTCAAGTACCTGCAGTCTAGTGTACCTGCAGTATAGTGTAACTGCAGTATAGTGTACCTGCAGTAGACATAAAGGACATAAAATAAGACATAATATCCCTTCGGACCTCGTCTCTTTTCTTCTTTCGTTGTTTGTTTACCATTTAACAGAGCGGAAGCCATTTTCTCTACGAGACGTCACACCAGCTAGCTAACCGAACGTACCGGTTTGCAATACTTATTGTTGGGTAGGGCCCTGAACGCAGCACGGTTTTGTGCCAGGATTTGGGGGATTAAACTTCGTGGAAGTTAATAAACGTGTAAGAGTCTTTCAGAGCGGGTGTTTGGGGGTGTTCGAGTCACAGAAATGCCGGTAAACAATCAAATAAATGCCTTAAAAATGAGTCTTTCTCCTCAGACGCGCCAGTTTGAGCTTTCTTTACATGCAGTTACGTACAAAAAGCAGCAGGTGGCGCCAAATGCTCAGACGTGATATTTTAGTATTAAGAAGGACAAACTGACGTGATTGAGAATCTTATAAATGCTCCAAATGTCAGTCGCAACCCTTTAAATGTGACACTCACATCAAATATACGTTTTCAGAAATTAAACAAATGAGGGTGAAAATAAACATCATAAACATAAACATCACTAATTGCTCTTTATCTGATGAGCTTCTAGTCTGTTGTAGTTGGAATATAGACTTCAGATCAAATCAAGAGCATTGATCTTGATATGTTGATCTATCACAAGAAAGGTATGATTGAACATGGCAGTGTTGACTTAGCAGCTTCCCTTTTTGGGGAGGAACCCGCATGCAGCCAGGATAGGTGTTCTTTGCTCAATCAACAAGCATTGATCCGTCCCGTTCGCCTAATCAATATTCGTTGTCAGATATGGTTTGGAATATAGATTGTGCTCACAAAAGGGAGGCCGGGGTGGAGGTGGGGTGGGAGGGGCAGCGCCACGGGAGCCTCAGCCCTAACCCCGCCATGTTCCTAAGTGCAGCCCTGCCTTGTGTCGTCCGATCAATCAACTTTGATCAAAACTGTCAGCAGCACTCAAGTCGGATCGCTGACCGCTGCCGTGTTTGTGTGTGTGTGTGTGTGAGTGCTCTGTCCATCACTTGTGAAAGAGTAGTTCAGATCCTGAGTTAGTAGTAATACTCGTGAAGAAAGTACAATTCCTGCATTCAATTCTGTTTAGGTCCAAGTACACAAGTATTAGCATTAACATTCGACTGTATAAGTGAAAGTACTTACATAGTGGAGACACATCTTGGTCCAAAACTGTGGGAAAACAAATACTTATATGTGCGATTTAGGCGATTCTGGATGAGGAAAAGTATTTACATTATTGTGTTTAGTTAATACAAAGATAAATACATTCCACGCCGGATTTCTGAGCAGTGTGTGTGTGTGTGTGTGTGTCTCAAGCACAATAAACACGCTTTGGAGGACATCGCTGTCACACACGTACATGCGTCTACCCAGACATGACCAATTCATCACTGAGTCTTTACCAGGGAGTCTTAGGATAATGCCTTCACACATTTGCACACACACACACACACACACTCACACTCACTCACACACACACACACACACAGCAAGAAGCCATTAAAAACACAAAGTCAATGGACTCAGACAACAGCCTCATGTATTGCTTTAATATCTGCAGGCGTTTTTGCCACAGTAAAAAAGAGCTATGGGAGCGCTTCCTTCGACTGTGACGAGCGGCGTCTCTAATGCCGCACTGGGGGATTCGACTGAAAGGCAATAACATAGGTAAAATATATGAGAAAATATATATTTAAACGTGAAATGGACCAGCCGAGTGGAGGTGACGACGTGGACCTTTAAAGCTTGGCAGAAGGGAGAGAAAAAGCCCCGAAACGTAATATAAGAACATGAATTTCAGCCTTCAGATCCTTCATGATCGCAACAATATGCAGCTGTAAGTCTTGTGACAGAGGCAAGGGGTGGGAAGGAGTGTGTGTGTGTGTGTGTGTGTGTGTGTGTGTGTGTGTGTGTGTGTGTGTGTGTGGATGGGATGGATGGGTATTGAGTGTAAAATCCCACTTCCCTGCAGAAATCTCAGCAGGTAAAAGCAGATTGCAGCAGCTGGAGGAAAATCCGCGAGTTCTCCAAAAGCAGCCCCTGATAGCAGATTGACAGGCGTGCATTTTTTATTTTGGAAATTCTGTCATGGTTTTGAATGGGGTTTCATAGGCCCCCGGAGTCCTCAAACCCACTCTGCCCACTAAAGCACCATGAAAACCTGTGATGTGGAGGAGAAAAAAAAAAAGAAAAAATGACAGCGACCGAAATTGGAGTTCTGGGCTGTTTTCCCGTTCCAGATATGAAATCGAGTCGCTCCTCCAGGAAAGGGGAAGCGAGCGAGGAAGACTCAAAAACCCTCTCTTGTGTTCCTTTTTATTTTATCGCGCCGTCGTGCATTGTGCCAAAAACACTCTTCGCAATCTCCGCGAGGATATGAAGATCTTAAATCTTTGCCCATTAAAACTTCACTCCAGACGCTCTCTCGCCGACTTCCTCCGCAGCCGGCTGTAAAGCGCGAAGATCGAGGAAGATTTGGGGCGAGTTGGGAGCTGCAGGTTTTTTTTTTTACAGCTCTCTCTGTCTCACACACACACACACACACACACACACACACACACACAACACAATGAGAGTGGCTAATCCTGCTCTCTAGGTATTGGCTTTGATGATAGAAATGGATTAAACAGATTACATTAAAGGCCAGTCTAATTGAACCGATCTATCCTGATTCTGCCGCTGTAAGATAAATGATGAGGCGGCTCAGACGCTTTATATAGGTCGTGTGTGTTTGGGCCGTCTGTGTTCATCCACACCACTTCGTGCTTCGTTCCGACCGGTAATTAGAGAATTATTTACACAAACATTCTATATTTCTGCTGATATATGTGCCGCTGCGTTCTCATAACTCCTTTCCGCAGCAATAAAATGAATGCTTACCAATTTATGGCTTTGCCGATATATCACGGCGCACATAAGTGGCCTGCTGAGGAGGTGGGCAGGAGCGCACATAAACTCCTTATGGGTGATTTTGCATGTTTTAGCCCATTAACTACAAATTGGACAAACTTTACATCGCTGCCAAACCACCAACAATTCACCGAACAGGAGAAGTATTGGATTCCCTGCAGCCCCGACATCTGAGGTCCGGAACGGCAGCTTTGGATTCAACAGATGTCAGGAAAAAAGGAGCTGGTTAATGCAAAGATTCCACACATCCAAAGCCCTCAAACATGGCAATGGTGGAACAGAGTGCCCCTGTTGAACCAGTGTGGAACCTAACAACAAGACCTGGATCATGTTCCTCTCAAGTGTTCTAGCAACAATCCAACTCACAGCAATCCAGGATCTGATTTTCCCACAAACTATGTGTGGTGTGTGAAGGTTCATGTATCCAGGTCAGGGTATCCAAGGAAAGTTGATTCTCGGGCAACAGGACTGGGTATGAAGACGTCTCCCCTCTCATCCGAGTGAAGTGAACTGAAGGAGCCCTGGGATGAGAGCGGAGATGTCTTCAAGTCTTTACTACCCAGTCAACTTTCCTCATATCTGTCATTCCTTGTTTAAAATATATCAACATAACTTCATGAATGCTGACGCTGTCCTGTTTCCTTGATGATCTGTGTCTCTGTCTGGGTCTGAGTTGATGTTCTGGTTGAAATGATCTTCCTTCCCTTCACCCTCCATTCACTTTTCATAATCAAGCGATAGAGAAAATAGAAATCAACCTCAGTGTGCAGAGACAAACTCCCATCTGTCAGCCTTAATGGCCGTGCCTCACGCCTTCCACTGATCAAAAGCAGAAGTAACAAAAGAAATCAATCCTGCACCTGTACGTTCTGCTTCATCGTCTCTTCTTGAGACAAAAGCGCTGGCACGGCTTCTTTTCTTGATCTTTTTGGGTGATTACCTCGCTCTCTTGTACCTGTTCTCTCCCAGGCAGGGCCGGTATTGACAGAGTCAGGATGGAGGCGAGCGTGATTGGGTGACCTTTCCCTCCAACCTCGTTATCAACGTGAACTCGTTAAGCAGGACTGTTTAATTAGCAGTGGAGAGGCAATCAGGGAGGAGTCGGGGACTTCTGTGGTCATGGATACGGATCAATGATCCTCAGGGAGCCTTTGTGCTAAGCAACAGGGGACCTTACACATATGTGCATGCAGAATGGGGATACACACACATGTAATTATACACAGATCAACAGCTTCTTAAATTGGGTCTTCTTCTTTCAGAGATAAAACACCGATATCATCGTTACAGTAAATCAATCAAATCAAACAATGAAATCATTTCTAAACTAGTGCTGTCGTCTTAATAAGATAAAAAAAAAACACATAATGTACATATACTGGAAAATAATAATAATAATAATGATCATAATGATCATAATGATAATAATAAATAAATAAATAAATAAATAAATAAATAAATAAATAAATAAATAAATAAATATAATAATAATAATAATAATAATAATAATAATAATAGAAGCTGATTGTCAAAACAAAACAAAGCATAATTCCAGGAATTTTTAAATTTCTTGAAAACCAAAATTGCTAAATCCATTCATAATAAACTCTTATTTTCTGATAAACTATAGATGATCTTATCTTAGGCTCTTATTCTGTCATCACCGGACTAATATCACCTTATTCTTCATTCAACACCACAAAAATATGAATCCAACCCTGGAGGACATGCCTCATGCAGACACACACACACACATGCACCCAACTGTGGGCAAACACACACACACACACACACACACACACGTAAACCCCCTAACAAAAGCCGAATAGCACAAACAAGTGCAAACACTCGGATAGGAGACACGGAATCTGAGGCAGGAGGCAGAGCTGCAGCACCTGGTGAGATCTGAGTGAAAGTGAGAAGCAGAGAGAAAAAACGCTCAGGTCTGCTGGTCTATTTTTACTGCAGAACGAGAGAGAGAGGGGTGGGGAGGGAGGGCGGGAGGGGGGGGCGAGAGAGAGAGAGAGAGAGCATCCTGCATAATGCATGGCCCTGTAGAGCAGCAGAGGCTTTTACTTTGCTCTCTCTCCTCTCTTCTCTTCTCTCTCTCTTGCTCTTTGGGCTTCCAGGTGTCTATCTATCACAAACACACACACACACACACACACACACACACACACACACACACACACACAGCATGAACCAGGTGCTCTCACACAGTTCAAGACGACTCTGTCTGATTGCTCTCACAGCCTTTTTTTTTCCAAATCCAACCAGCTGCTCCTTCCCGCTCGTCTTCACACGAGGACCTGGCCTGTAGTTTGGCGCAGAGACCAGTGGGACCTGCTACATACATGTTACATGCTGCCCTAGTTGAAACAGGGAAGTACTTTCTGGGACAATGCTCACACTTCTCTTTCACAGGGTTGTGCACTGAGCCGTTTCTCTTCTCAAAATCAAGATGTTTGTATCCAAGAGTAAACAAAACATGGAAAACCTCAGAAGTGGTGACTAAATTATATTCTAGTCTTTAGATATTTACCTATGAGTCACTATTTCTATTGACTTTGCACTAGATTTTCTACTTTGTATTTTATTGGATTTATTTGTCATGAAAGTATTCAGCCATTGTGGCACTTTGACATCAGTAAGGGACTTGAACCTTTTTCATTCACCACGTTCGCACACATTCCTACACATTTGTACACCTAATCTCATACAATGATTGATAACAGATTGAAACCACAGAATCAGGTTGCAACTTTTTTTTTTTACGATTTGTCATTCTTTGGACACAGGCAATCTGAGCGTCCCTGTAGGGCGATGGGTTGCTGCCGGGCATCACAACTAGGGAGACTAATGAAAGCTTGATGAGGACGCTTCTCTGAATCCACCAGCATGATTAGGCCTTAATTACCGAGGGCCACCTCGACATATTCCCTATAATTGGAAATACCTAAGCACTTGGCTGCTCGTGGCGTGGAACCAGAGAATCCGTGGCTCACATCCTTCTGGAGGACAGACCTTTATCATTTTAGATGAATTCTGCATTGCAGGGGAGATTCGGAGGCATTTTGAGGTTTTTCATGAAACCTGTCGTGCATTCACTCATGCATACACTCCATAAAGAGGGAAGAGACATGGTGTTCCTGTTCGACCTATTCCGGAACTCAAGAACTTTTCTTTTGGCCTGCATCAAGGAACCATGAACCATTCATGATCCTGGTCCAGACAAGTAATCCTCCGACTGCTCAGGGTCTGGTGGGTGAATCTCACAATCTAGGTAATCTGAGCAGGAACCGTGCAGCTCCTTCTCCAGGTACCTCTGAATAAAGCAATTCATAATTCAGTCCTCAATATGTGGTCTGGAAATTACCGTGGAGTTCTGCTCCCCCAGAAGGTCCCGGGTTCCTGTGGCTTCTTGCTGTGTATTCCTGTGTAATCTCAGTGAGGCGTTCTTGTTATCACCCAGGTTAGTGACAGAGCACGCTGGCAGCCTAAGCTCGCTATGAGATATTGCGAGCGAGGCTTTAAACTTGCAGCTCTGCTCCTCAGTATGCCGGCGTCGTCACTCTGCCAGATGTGACAATCACTTCCCTCTACGGCTGCCAAACGCCTACAAGACACCCACAGGCTTTGGCAGCTCCCTCGGTGAAAAAAGGCTTTATGTTGTGCTGGTTAAGTGAATCACTGCTGCGCCTGAAGAATCCTTCTTTCTTTCATTACACTTGATTCAATTCAGCACGGTCACACCATTTATAGCTCCCTTCAACGGTGCGAGCTATGACTGAATCAATGTGCGTCGAGACAAAGACAACGCTTTAAAACGAGCTCAGGTGTTTTGCGTTGAATAGCGCGGCGCAGACAAAAGGTGATTCAAGGGCGAGCGTGAAAGCCTGGCGAAGAGCAAACAATGAGCCAGGATACCTGCGCATCCTTCAGGCCAAAGGAATATCTTCAATACAGAGCCTTCTATTCAGAGCTGGAGATGTAAACAGAAGGAAGTAGTGAAGTAAGATTCAGGTAAAACATTAAGGAGACAGAATTGTTTCTTATATACTATAAATTTGTGTTATAAGAACATCTGGAAGTATTCTTTATAGTATTTGTTATAATATTAAAACAATATAAATAACAAATATTATAGAAACATGAAATAATTTTGTCATTTTTATATCAATTTCAAGCATGTAGTTAATTTTTGGGCAGATTTTTCCTTTTTTGTTGTTAGTGATATCTTTAATGTGTAATCAAATCTATTTTTTAATTTTATTTTGATACTTAAAAGCTAGAGAAAATGCTCTACCTTTTCTATATTTTTTATTGGTATTTTGTTGTTTTCTCAGTGTTTCCTGGCTGCTGAATGTAACAGCATTAATGCAGGGCGACTGTGTGCTAAGATGCTAATGACGCCGGGGATTCCACGCAGAATAATGTGAACAATGGAAGCGCTGATTTGGTAAACACGTCTGTTGGCTGCCCGGTTGCAGCGAATCAGCCTGTTGTTCCCCGCGTGTGTGCGTTAAATGACAGCATCTGAGGAAATCCAGCATTAATCAGGATTAAAACACCACAGCACTTAATCTAACTCCCACACAACATATGGATTCTGGCTTCTATCTAATGGGTGTGACACTATACGGCGATGACATCCATGTTTATTTAGCACAGGTGGCTTCACAGTAGAATTTGTGCACTTTTTGTGCACAGTAATGCATTTTCTTCACCAACATGGCGACGTCTCTCAGCCTGTAATTGAATTGAACACACTGGCACACCTAACGCTTGCAAATTCTGGATTCTGGAATGTAAATGGATTCGGGAGCTGAGCAAATTAAATGGAACGTATCCACAATTATTTTTTAAGCCTTTATTCATTTTCCGTACCTAAAATCCCACTGATCCACTTCTATTCTTCTTTGCTGTGCACACTGAGTGAAAACAGACCTCCTCGGTTATGATGTATCAGGCCTGAGCATCCTTCCTTCCCCTCCTTCCTCCCCTCTTTCTCCTTCCTTCTCTACTCCTTCATTCCTTCCCGCTTTCCATTTTTCTTTCCGCCCTCTTTCCTTCTATCCCACCTTCTTTCTTCCCACTCCGTCCTCTGCACCTTCTCAGGTACAGCATTACAAATCCTACCCTCTTACTGCTTCCTCCACCGCTGTTTACTAACACATATGTAATCCCACCGGCAGAGAAATGTCACGCTCTTCTCTCCGGTGCGAGCTCCCACGCACACATTTCCATCACGCAAACGACGACGACCTTTGGGTGAGAAACGACTCCTTCACCGTCTACTTCCATAACGCCTGGCGTGTGTGTCGGTGTGTAGTAAGGTAGATAATATGCAGCCGCGTGTAATTACTGATAAAAGAACATTGAGTTGGACAGATACATGTAGGCTTCTTGATGAGGGTGCCCATTTCAATTAGGGAGCATTAAATGAAACAAAAAACCTTATGGGAGTTTCTCTCTGCCAGACCCGAGGAGAATTAATACACTGCATTGGGCCATTTACCAGCCAGTAATTACTCTCTAATTAGCCATTAGTTATTCGATTACCCTTTTATCAGATAGTCATGGTCAAAAGGCAGCAGTAACGGATAAGTCATCACCTTGCTTGGCAACAGATGTAATTAACGCTCAGAGGGAGAAGTGGAGACGCTCCCGCCTCGTTCCCATTCCCTCCGTATAGCGCCCGGTCAGAAAGGACGATAAAAGCTTTTGTTTTTACGAGACGTTATTCTTCCACGGCGTGTTAAAGTACAGATTAGAGGTACTTTAACCGTGCTCCAGATTAGGTACTTCTATTCTATACAGAGAGGTTCGTCTGTTACATTTCTAATGGGATAGGATCAAATATTGCTGATCTCATCCTCGTTTCCTTCCTTCATGCCTTAAAGGAGTCATGCTAGAGCTTGCCTGTAGTTTATGCTTGGTTTGTTGGATTGCTTGAAACACTTTTATGGCTGTTTGTTTGGAAGTTGGTGTGTGTGTGTGGTTGTGTGTGTTGTAAAAAGATGTGGTTCTTTACAACAGAAGCTAGAAGCTTGAAACTCCTGCCTTGTGTTTGTAGCATTGTTCTTCTTCATAGTGGGTCAATTGCATTATGGATGCTGTTGTCTGGTTGGAGAGACAGTCCTGTCCCACCTGGTGGTGGCACTGATCCCTAGTTTGGCTGGTGTTTACTCCGTCCTTCCTCTCTTCCTTCATTCTGTCACCACCTCCTCCTCTTCCTTTCCCCTTGTGTGTTCTTCTGTCCTTCCTTCCACCATCTGCCCCATCCTTCTCCTGTTTCCTTCTGCCTTTCCTCTCTTCCTTCTTTCCCTTTCTCTTCCTTTCCTTCCCTCTTTCCTTCCAAGATTCTTTCTAACACCTTTGCCTCCTTCCATTCCTTTGTGTCCTTCTTCCTTTTCTCATTTTTTCTCTTTCATCTTCGCTCCATCATTTATTTGTCTTTTCCTTGTTACCTTCCACTTCCACCTTCCGCTCCACTTTCCTTCTTTCCTTCCCTCCAGTCAGTTGTCATTCATCCTCCCCTTTTCCCTTGGACCCCTTGTTCCCTTTGTCCTTTCTTCCTTCCATTTTTGTTTTGTTCCTGGTTTTCTCACCTTCATTAATTCTTTCCTTCACTTTCCCTCGTTTGTTGTTCCCTTTCCTATGGTCTCCTTCTCGTCCTCTTTCCATCCAGTGTTCCTTCTGCACCTCTTTTCTTTATTCCCTCAATTCTCTTCCTTCTCCATCCTTCCTTCCTCTTGTCTCTCCTTCCCCCTTGTGTCCCTCCTTTCCTTTTTCCTTTTCATCACTCCTTCCCTTTGTTCCTCATGCTCCCTCCCACCCTATCCTCCTTCCTTCCCTAGAACATTTCCTTCTTTCATTTCCTTCAAATGATCTGACACTACACACACTTGGACAAAGTTTCATCAAGCAGTGAAAGTAAATTATTACTTTTACTTCTTTACTTCTATGGTAATTAGAACTTAGCTGTAGTTCTTGTTAAAGTACACAAGTATTGTTTACTACAGTACTTGTGATGTTAGAGGGTCACAGGGTCTCCAGACGACCCGGTTCCATATTAGACAGGATGATGCCTGATGGATGCATTGTTGCCGAGTAACAGACCAGCCCAGAAGCAGGAATACTCCATGCCAAACTGCTTCTACCATTTATTACACATAATTACATTCTTAAATAAAAACGATTCACCGAACAGTTCCTTGCATAGAGATATTACAATACCAATTTAAAAAAGGAATTATGAAACAAACCAGTAACAAAAATAAATCTTTCTCATTTTTCCATAATAAAGAACATTATCGTACCCATACGTCATAATATACAAATGATAAATTTGAAACACTTTTTACAGTGAAAGAAAAGGAGAAAAGACAACGGAGGAGAAAGGGTGGCGAGGGGGGGAGAGGGGGGGGGGGGTCGGACAGAGAGGAGAGGGAAGTTGAAAGGGATCATATCTGAGAAAATGGAAGGAAGGGGGCGGGGAGAGGAGGGAGGGAGGGAGAGGGAGAGGGAGAGGGAGAGGGAGAGGGAGAGGGAGAGGGAGAGGGAGGGAGGGAAGGAGGGATGCTGGTAGAAAAAGGGGTGCGTTTGATTTGAAATTCAGACCTGGTGGAAGCAGAGGTGGTGTCACACATAGTAATGCACCCCCTCCCCACCCCCCCCCTCCCTCTGCCGAGAGCGAGAGCCGCAGTCTGGCGCTCCGGCTCGCATGAAAACGATGAAAAACACACAAGGAGAACGGAGAGAGAGAGAGAGAGAGAGATAGAGATAGAGAGAGAGAGTGTGTGTTTTTGTGAGTGTGTTTGTGCATGTGCTTATGTGGATGTATGAGACTATTTCATGTAGTATTCATATGCATGTAGCGTGTGTGTGTGTGTGTGTATGTGTACGTGTGTGTATTTGTATATCTGCACCAGGTTAGAAAGTAACTATGGTACCTGAAGTACTCACGCAGTAGCAGTTTTGAGCTAATTGTAAATTTGTTTTTTGGTCATTTTTCATTTACTGTATCTGACAGCGGCAGTCACTTTACAGATTAATTGTACTTACAAATGAATCGTACTACTAATCAAAATATACTTTTTTGTATTTGCCACCTAAAGCTAAAATCAGAATAGCAGAATGAAGTGAAACCTTACTGGTGCATTTCTAGGTGGTAAATAAAAGCCAGATTGAAGAAAAGTCAAATTCCAAAATGACTTCAGACTCCAGAGGTTTCAAGGCATTTGTAGGAAGCTGAGCACGTCAAATTTTGGATTATTTCAACTTTGCCATTCCAAAAATCAATGATTCTATTCCAAAACCTTGGAGATTGGAGGTACTTGGTCAAAGTATACTTGTAGCACTTCTCCTGGCCTGCAGTGAACATGTAAGCATGTATGTATATGTGTCATGTATGTGTGTGTAATCGAGCGTGCACATACTACAACAGCTACTAAACAGACATTGTGATTAGTGTTGTCAACCAGGATATTGTGAAAACTGTAGTGTACAAATGGACAGAAAAAAGTGATTTTCTCCAAATTCAGAGTGCAAATACAAACAGACGAAAACACACAGGCACAGCAGAATCGACAATCATTCGTTACCATGACACAGAACTGAACCCTGAACATGAAACAACCTTTCCAAAGAACACATTCACATTGAAATTCCAGTTTCCAAGCTCCCGACTTTACGTGTGAGGAGAAATTTGTTTATGTAGCACGCCAAGTCACGATAAAAAGTCAAATCATATTGAAGCGTCCTGTGGTCGGGATACTTCCACATCTTTGTTCTTCGTCCAAAGACATAAAACGATCCCGAGCTGTTGACATTCACATCCCCAACATTCGCAACCATTCGCTTCAACGGGAGAGCGTTCGGAAACCCCGCTGAAATACTGAAACACACAAGTAGAGCTGCCATTGGTGATACAATTTGAACCCACGGGTGAAACTGTCTGTCCTCATTTTTATCGGCCGTCGTCGGTGCGCAGAAACTCTCTGACATTCCCGTCCAAACCTGTAAGGTCCATTAGCGTTGATGATGTTTCAGTGCTAACAAACAAAGAAAAGACTGTGAGAGTGTGTGGAGTAGCTGCAACCTGGATGTGAATTTTTGGTCTCTGAGTAAATAAACCAGTTCGCTATGATCAACCCGCTCGCATCAGGAGAGTTCAGTGTGTGGTGCAGCAGGAGTTGATACAGTATCTGTCTGCAGCATCGACTCCCGGAACCACGGCCAGATTGTGTGCGGATACGACTGAGCCGCGCTGCATTCAGACCTGAAAATGAAATGCGGCTCCGGCGCGCGCAGGGAAATCAATTTCCTCTCGCCCTGCCTAAAAAGCAGATAGCCGCGTGCCTCGCAAGATTAAAAGTCCTTTAAAGCAGTTAGTCGCTCGCCATTTGTGGGAACTTTCCAGGAGGATGTTACCATCGATTTCTGGCTGGATCCATGTGTAAAAAAGTTCATGTTTCAGTTGCTGTATGTGGAATAAAAACACATTACCAACGACAAAGTTCGTTCCACTTGTGTATGTATTTAGACTGTGTGAGTGTGTGTGTCTGTGCGTGTGTGCGTTAGGGCTTTAACAGACGACTTAACTAGTCCACCACTAAGCCCACTAGTCCAGGCTTTGAGACAGTAGTCATGATTTAAGCAGCATCGCCAGATTTACAGCAGTTACTCTCTAAAACCTCAATGCTTGTGTGTGTCGATACACTTGAATTCTCAAATTTACCATTAATTGAAATACATTCATTAACAATGCACAGAATGGACCTTTTTTTCCAGGTTTGATGGGTAAAACTAGCCAACAAGTCGATGACTAGTTAAGATTAGTAGTCGTCTAGTAAATATTAGTAGTAAATGGAACCCTTTGTGTCTTTGTGTGCATGTGTGTGTGTGTGTGTGTGTGTGTGTGTGTGTCTCACTGCACTGCGTCCATGATGTTTCATGATCTGAAGGGGCAGTGACCACTGATGAGTGAGCCGATCCGTCCCCGTCACTCCATTCGACGCCCTCCAGGGGGCGACGAGGGGACCGGTAACGTGTCCAAAGCTACCCGCTGTGACTAGCTAAAGCTTGGCCGTGTGCTTATTCAAAGTCCAACCGCTCATTTCTACGTGAAAAAGAGAAACTATAAACACAAACGCCGTCTGGTGCGATCTTACCAAGCGTTTTCATTGGCCCGGGGCGACATGTACAGACTTACAACAGATACATTCACATTGATTCGCTCCCGAGACGAGCCACCCACTTGATTGAATTGTGTGTGTGTGATGCGTCTTCCTACAGTCCTTCCATGTCTTAGTCCGGGTAGAAATCTGCATTCAGACAGGGACAATCCGGAAGTCAGCAGGAATGTCGACTGTTCTTGGATAAAATGCATAGGGCCCGATTAAGGAGAGCGAACGCTGAATTCCGAGAGTTGTCGAACTGGAAGAGTTCCGGACGAAACCCTTCCGGAACCCAGTGGCGAGTTCAGGTGCCAATCACTCTCATTTGGCCAAAGAGATCATTTCAGGCATCTACGTCACGTAGTCACGTCTTTTTTTTTTTTTTTTGGCTGCGTTCTTCAAAAATCGCCTGTTCGATTCAGTTCCTTCTCTCAAACAAATTGGCGAATCTTAAAAACGATAGAACCTTTACATACGTAGCCTTCTCGTTTGCTTTCGGTGTGCTATCGCAGTCATGGAGCTGCTTCGACTTGTGCGTGCGGGCGCTCCACACTCGGTGAAAGCCAGCGTTTGGTGAGTCCCTCCACTTGTCCTCATTGTTTTTTTCCTCGTTTTTTTTTTAACATAAAAAGTCAAATTGTGCAACAGTTTCTGGCTGACGACTGCGCTCACCAGAGCCAAGGGCCACAACATAAACTGGCCTCCGCTTCCGCCGACGTCCTTCCTAGATGAACGCTCCTTCTTCTTAGAGTGGATTAGGTTAGAACCTCGTCCTGCCGTAACCGACAGTGGATGATGTTCATAAAGAACGCCGGCCCTCCGGGTGACCCCAATCAGTCAGTTGAGAACCCATCTATCAGTGCAACACGTTCCAATCGCCCAGTCTTGGCGGGCGCTTTCAAAAAAATCCAATCTTTACGTCTTGTTCGAACAAGTGCTCTGGACGCCATCGGACCGGGAGGATTTATAAACGGATCCGTGATGGCGGTCAGATGAAAAATTGTCAAATTGTCTTATATGTGAGATAATAAACCGTTGTGTGTGTGTGTGTGTGTGTGTGTGTGTGTGTGAGAGAGAGAAAGAGAGGGGAGGGGGTGTGGGGTGTAAAGGCTGCGGCAAGTCTGAGGATGAGTAATGGTCAGCGTGAGGAGAGGAAGCCATCTTTCTCGCCTTCATAGCCTTTGAGACGATGACGTTGAGCTACTGTTGGAAACACCGCCGCGTTCTCTTCAGTCGAGCGGCTGAGATGGAAACTCGAAACGCTCGAAACGTGAACAGCGCTGACAGTTTGGGAGCGTGTTCACAGAGACGATGGCGAGAACATCCAACTACAGGCCTGCTGCTCTTCACACACAGACATTAGCAGGACGGGCGGGATGGAACACCTGGGTCGTCCACGCGTCTCCATGGACCCACCGTGCCACTTCCTGTCTGTCGGCCTGTAGTATGTAGTTGGTGTCCCTGTTGTAGCTTCTGTGCCAAATCTGGTGTTGTCCAATTCCATACCTTCCCTCTTTCTTCTGCTATGACACCCTCTCTCTCTCTCTCTCTCTCTCTCTCTCTTCCACTCCACCTCCGTCCCCTCTCCTTCCACCCTCACCGACCTCTCCGTTCACCTTAGACGTGCCTCTTCATGTGTAACGCCAAGTGATCCGACCGCGAGAAACACCTGCAAACCAGAGCGGAGACAGAGAACAGCTTGTTAGCGGGGAAGAGAAGTTTGTTTTGTCGATAGAGCTAAATGTTGCTTTTAGCTACTGAGTGCTGAGGCACTAATGCACACGCAATTAGTATATGTGTAACTAATTCATAATCAGCATTTTCAGCAGGGCTCCTAATGACTTCAGCTGCGCCATGAATAACTAGAGAGCCTGCAGATGGATCTGTTCAAACAGAGTGTGTGTGTGTGTGTGTGTGGAGGGGGGTGGCAGCATGCAACATGTGCTGTAAAACGATAGTTAAATTAGATGAATCGACTCTCATCTGAATTCAGGCTCGCCGGATTGCAGAGGCGTCGCCGCAGAACCAAACATCAAATCGCTATGGCAACCGGCCCGTTTATCCATGAAGGGTCTTTTTTTTTTTTTTAAATCTTTGATTATTGCGAAGTGATTGCTCTCGGCCTGCTGTTTGTTTATTCCGAGCATGCAAACTCACTGATGTAGCCGTTAGAAAGTAGTGCTTATCGATCCGGTGTGTTCACTGGATCCAGATCTGATCCTAATCTAAGCCTGGCTCACATTACCAGATGACCCATAATGGCAGACAGCAAAATGATAAATGTTTGGGTCCCGGCCTCTTAGAAGCCCAAAATCTTGCAAAATCTCTTGTGGTCCATTGGGGGGACTTTGCTATCAATCACAGGAAGAGAGGATTCATTATCTTGTCTATGTACTTTTAGCTAATCCGGTTTAGGTGGAGCAAATGGTTCCTTCAAGCCGTATTGGAAATATCTGTCTGAAGGGCGACATCAGTCATCAAGGCTTAAGTGGAATCATTGAACTAAAAAGAATACTTAGAATGTCTCAGATTGAGGACATGGAGCCAACCAGCCGGAACGCTCCTTCACTTCTAAGTAGTTTGGGGAAACGTTTGTGCTTGAAACCTCCTGTGCTTTAGAGACGGAGGAGGACTCAGAGACAGAGGAAGATTCAGAGACGGAGGAAGACTCAGAGACGGAGGAAGATTCTGAGACAGAGGAAGATTCAGAGACAGAGGAAGATTCAGAGACAGAGGAAGACTCAGAGACGGAGGAAGATTCAGAGACGAGTGTGCAGGAAAACTCACCCATGATGTCATTCTATTTTTTTTCACATAAATTCTAAATGAATTTGCTTTGTATTTTTTATTATTATTATTATTATTATTTTCATTTTGAATTGAATGAATTATTGGTTATCAGCTCACCAAATACCAAAAAGACCAATGACACGCCCGCAGCATGACATCATCACTCCCACCCAACAGAACAATAGTTTAGGTAAACAAGGACATAATAACAAAACACCTAAACAGAACAAGACTCAATTTCACAGTTTAATTAAGTTTAATTAACTGGAAGCTGCAGATTGTGGGAGATACGCTAATTTGTTTACCTATGAAGAAGAAGAAAGGGAATGGGATACTTCAAATATAAAGAATATTACTTTCCATGGGAATCCCTTTTAAAGGTGTTTTTACTAATATCACTTGAAGGTTTTCAACAGTTGCGCCCTGCTCAGGGTCGACGGATGACCTCGCCACACAGCAGACTGTAGCTGGAGTTTGTCTCTTCCCACTGAGACTCGGGCGACTGTCTAAGATGTCGGGATGAATCAGTGTTTGGCCGAGAGGGGGAGTTACACTGTGACGAGCCACCGCTCGTCTGTCTTCTACTGTCACACCTGCATATGTGTGTGTATTTGTGTGTGTGGATAAACACAAGTGGGACTGACGAATGGCTAGACGCGGAGAGGTGAAAGCCTGTTTTTATGTGTGTGTGCGCTCGGCGAGACAGATGGTAAAGTATGAGTCACGACTCGGGGGCACGACACCAGCTGGCACACCGCGGGTCTGTCTCTTCCTCGCCCGCCCGCCCTCCCTCCTCACCCTCCTCCTCAATCTTCCTCCCCTCCTTCCCTGCCGTCTCCCCCATTTCCCTTCTCCTTCATCTCAGCGGGGTGCATGTGTGTGTGTGTGTGTGTGTGCTGTCGGGGAAGGAGGAGGAAGGGGGGGGGGATTTATAGGACTGGAGGGGTTGGGCGCCTTGTGACACATGACAGAGGTGGGCTCGAATTAGGGATGCGCCCAGAGGGGGGTCGTTGTGTGTGTGTGTGTTGGGAAGGGGGGGAGGGAGGGGGGGCTCTGGTGGCAGGGGAGGTGGGAAATCAGGGAGGAGGAGGTGGAATACTGTATTTACAGTCTGTCCAGCTGAGACCTGATTAAGATGACAATGCCTGGCCCTCTGCTGCCTCACACACACACACACACACACACACACACACGCATTAATTTCCATAAAACACACATTAACACACACACACACACACACACCCACCCTCCCATTAAGGCAAAGTACAGCAGCTGAAAGGGGATTTTGAAGCTGTATATTACTTGCAAAGTGGTTGCAATTTGCTTGAAAAGACCAAAATGCGGGTATTAGTGAAATATATTGTTAGTAAAATGTATTTCCTCAGCAATTAGGATCGTAATTTACAGAGGGATTTGGCTTTTCCATCTTCTGTGTAGACGGCACAATTAAGGAGATGAAAAAAAAACATAAAAAAGCCTCTAAATCACCACTTAATTGTCTTTTATAACTTCTGAAATCTGATCTACTAGCAACATCACCTCTTTACCTGCTTTAAACACTCAGGCCTGTGACCTTTAATGCACTGTAAACTTCCATTAGGGCGATAAATCTGCTTCTTTCATTAAACACAATTAGGTTGGAGGAAAAAGGATTTGATGCGACAGAAATGGGCGTAAATCAACGTGCGCTCACACACTCGGGCATGTAAGCGCCTTTATCATATCAGGAACAAATACCTGGAGTAATCAGAGGGAAAGTAAAAGTAGTGAGTGACGCTCACAGAGGGATTCTGTCTAACGAGCTCATTTAAGTGCTCCGGCAAATTAGCCTTTAGCTCGGCTTTAGCATTAAACAGTGGCCGAGCCGACTAATGAACAGGATGAGTCACAGGGCAATGACGTCGTATTTTGGGTTTAAACTCAGAAGCACCGATCGGAAGTAAAACACGTCGGATTTTAATTGCTATGATTTATTCAACAGATTCCAATTCCGGGAAAGGACTTCCATACGGGAAAAGTTGTTTTTTTGCCTGAGACACTCTGGTGATCTGTCATCCGTACACACACACACACACACACACACACACACACACACACACACACACACACACACAGAGAGAGCTGTAAAAGCCTTGCTCAAGGACACTCAGGGAGGCGGGGGGGTAGATGGTGTGGGTCACGGAGGATCAAAACCTGGAAATCATCCGGTTTACAGGATCTTCCTCTCCAATCTCTCTCTGCTAGCCCGGGGCTTTACTTACAGTAACGCAGACCCAGACCTGTACTTTGGGGTCACGGTGGCTTCGGAAATCCCCCCAAAGGCATTTTACCTCCAAAAAGTCAAAAAATGCATCAAAAACTCCAATGAGATTTCCCTCCCTGTGATAAAGCGGCGGTTGATTGAAGGCTGTGTGCTGCATCACGGCGCTGGACCGGGTCTAACATGGGTGTCATTCTGTTTTAGGTTCCTATTGAAGCGGTTTGAAGCAGCTACGGCGTGTGTAATCCCTTTAAACTGGGTTAGAACTGAGCATGTATGGGCGTCTTTAAACAACATTTGCTATTGTTTCTTCACTAAACCAAAGCCATCTAAAAACAGTGGAGAAACACAGTCTACAAGTCTACAAGTGCTTGGGAATAAGGCTTGGAAAATGGAGGAATAGCATGTAAGAGAGTGAGAGAGGGAGATGGAGAGGGAGGTGTGTTTTGACAGACCTGTCACAGTGGTTGCACTTAAAAGGCTTGGCGCCGGTGTGTTTGCGGTAGTGCCTCGTCAGCTCGTCGCTCCGGGCGAATCGCCACTCGCAGCCTTCCCACGAGCACTTGTACGGCTTCTCACCTGCAGGGGGGGGAAACACACACACACAAGCGGCCCTTTCATCTCTCAGTATACCAAACTTAGGCTCACATAGACGTGTGTGTGATACTGACACAGAACATTGACTGTTTCTACTCGTCTACATTCCTATTTCTCTGGTTATTTCTAGCTCTTATTAAAAAAAAAGGACATTTGCGTTGAACAGATGAGTGTGTTAGAGTTTTATTGTCAGTTCTTTTTAATGGCAAACCAACATGGCAGTGTTTGGCCCTCAGGCTTGGTTAGGTCATTGATTACACCTGTTGGTTGCTCCCTTTGATCAGGGAAGGAGCCAGCTGGAGCCAATCCAGATCCAGACAAAAGCCCAGCCTCAGTCAATAAGAGACAATGAGAAACTTTAGAAAATGAGGAAAGAAAAAAGCAAATCCCCCAAAAAATGTGTTCAATGCATTTAAAACAGAAGATTTTTTCTTTATTTTTTTTAATTAAAAAACATTCAGTGTCTTTAACTAAAATTCATCCAAATAAGAAAAAAAAAAAAAAAAAAAAAAAATCATAAATCCCTTAAAAAGCTAACTGAATCTTGCTAATGTCCCCTTTATGGTGGCAATAATCTAAATGAACTTTAATTCATTTGAAAAAATGTTATGTGTGCTCCATTAAGGGATAAAATATTGAAATCTTTTATTTTATCACACCAAATAAAAACATCTCCAGCTGTGAAGCCCATAATGTTTACTGCATCCATGATGTAATCTAAAGCACAGCATCATCCACATACGTAGATCTCTGGATGTGTGTTAGTCAGTAGATATGCTGCCGTAGTGTTTCACTGATAAAGATCCCTGTGCCTTCACTTCTTCCTCGTTTTTGTAGAGGTTGGGGAGGAAGCGAGGCGATGTTTAACACCGAGATGGAGAAGCTCCCACTGGTCTCCAATCTTGCTGAACACGCAGAAGAGGAGTAGAGGGGTAGCGAGAAGTGGAGCGAGAGAAGAGAGAGGATAAGGGGAGGGGGAGGGGGGGGGGGGGATTAGAGAGAGAGAGAGTGAGAGAGAGAGAAGAGGAGGTGAGATGAGACCAGGAGAGGGAGAAAAGTGGAGTAGGAGAGGAGAGTGCTGCAGAAGTGGATTAAGGCAGAGAGGGCTGCAGATACGCCAGCAGGGGAGGGGGGGGGGGGCGATAATTAGGCCAGTCACACACGGCATAATGGCAAAGGAGCCACAGTCTGCCAGCTGCGTCCAGCTCGGAGGACGTCACCTGCATCAGTCACATCCCATCTGGACCGCCGCTCACTGATGAATACAGACACGTTGACACACTGACCGGATCTGCTCGAGCAAACACGGCACACAAAAAACGGCTTAATTTGATGAATGCGATTATGTGAAGGATCAGGGGTCGGGCGCTCTGTGCAGAGTCGCCATCGCAGACGAGTCGCCGTCCTTTTCCAAAACAAGTGGAGCGAGACTAACAGAGGCGATCTGCAGTCTGATAGTCAGATTTCTGACTGCAATGCAGAATAGCACAGAATAATCTCCACAATGTCTCACGCTGAGGTTTGGGGGTGAGACAGGAAGCGGCGTGAGGTCACCATGGTGATGAAGAAGTGCAAAAAAGTGATCAGCCAATCAGAAACACCTGATTCATTTATTTTCACTTTTTTTTTCTTCCTTCAAATCTGTTCTGTAAATAACAAAGCGCCCATCTTAAGCGTGTACGCCCTCGTGCTCATCTGTGATTCAGCGACAGGATTTAACCCCTTACATCCCCTAATGCATGCATGCATGTCCCCATTGTGGACACGTTTCCCTTCATAGTGCCTCACTTCCCAGAAACACTCAGAGCAGCAGGTCTGGGCCATCCGGCACTGGCCAATGAAATTCCCGAGAGGCAGGGATGCCTGACTGTGTTGCCTAGCAACCGGAGTGAGCGAGGGGGCGGGCTGTATGTGTGTGTGTGTGTGTGTGTGTGTGGGAGGGGGTGAGGGAGGGGGGGGCTGAAACATGAGGAGGCAGTAGTCAGTGCAGCTGGCTGGATCTGGCAACGGCACGCCACCGCCATGCCACTGGCCAATTACTGAGCACGCTGGCAGAGCACGGAGGCAGTTGCCTAGCGACGGTAACCGTAGAGCGGTATGGGGGCAACGGGGAGGAGGCGGGGTTGAGGGGGTGGCGGTGGTTGTAGTGGTGGTGCAGGAGGAGTAGGAGTGTGTAGGGGGGTGCGGCGGCTGAGAGACCAGAGCCCGCAGCAGTACATAACCACTCAGCTACCGACTCCTCCAACGATACGCTGCCCCCCGTTGCCAAGCAACTGAACCCCCCACCCCCCAGCTTCTTCTTCTCTTCTCTCCCTCAAGATGCCCTCATACAAACACGCAAGCAGAGCAGGTACGCACACTCTCACACACACACACACACACACACACACTCACACACACACAGCAGCTACATGCGGTCTGAGTGACTGACAGTTTAAAACGGCAATCACTAACCTAATCCACAACATAATCTGATTATGCTGCTACTCTTGGATTACTCATAGATTATGAGGCTAAAGGGATTATTTATATTTATCCTTGATTCGAGGAATTATTATCATGGATGGTGCGTTTGTCATCATCCAAAATAATTTCAGGCAATTATTAATTCTCCATTGTCAGACAAAATCCCCATTAAGCGACACGATGAAAAGCAAAGGGACGTGTAAATGCTCCCCCCCCCCCCCCCCCCCTTCCAAATGTTTTTGTCGTAATCAAATAAGCAATTGCGTCTTTTCTCAAACGCATCCATAATCTGATAACTGGGTGTTTTCTGAGTCAGAGTAATCCCATTATATGTAATCTCTTACTTCCGAACGCTAACACACACACACACACACACACACAAACACCCATATACACGCGCGCACACACACACACACACACACACACTCAAGCTCCAGCCTCTCAGGTGCCAGAGTTGAAGTTAATTGCATTCCCTCCATTAGCTGGAGCTGAAGCAGGGCATCCGGGTCTCAGAGGTCATTAGAGAGGCTCTTGGAGAACGTTTTATAGGCTCCTGCACACGGCTACCACCACTGTCTCTCTCACTGATGAGGGAGTGAGAGACAGAGGGAGAGAGAGAGAGGGAGAGAGAGAGAGAGAGAGTTTGATGGATGGGGGAACAGAAATAAAGAAATAGAGTGGCGAGAGAGAGAGAGAGAGAGAGCGAGAGAGAGAGAGGCAGAGATGATGCAGCAGAGTGATACAATAAGAGCACTGGAGAGAGAAATAAATACAGGCAGAGAGTACGAGGGAACTGATAGAGGAGGGAAAAGAAAGAGACGGGGAGGAAGAACTGATTGAGAAAGAGAGAGAGAGAGAGAGAGAGAGAGAGAGAGAAGTCAGATTAACCCGACGGGGCCCTGGCGTTCTACCCGTTCCCTCACCCTGCCCAAAAATCTAATTGTACCACTCCTTATCTGCCATAAGCCTATTCACTAAAAAAAGCTCTACAGGGCACCGGCAATTCAGCTCTCGCCTCGTCTAATTCCAGATTAAATCGTCGCCTTTTTCTCTGTCAGTAATTTATGGAAATAACAACTAAGAAAAAGAGGATTTGAGTAATGACATCTTTAAACTTGTCAGGATAATGGCTCTGTAAAATGGAGGGGGGGGGCAGAGCCTGTGGCACCGCCATCGTATTCTGAAGAGGGTCGTTCCACTGTAACCCCCCCTCCAGATTTGTCTCCTCTGTCTTCTTCTACTCTTTGTTTCACCGTGACTCATTCCTCTGCCTCTCTCTCTCTCTCTCTCTCTCTCCCTTGTGCTTTTGCATTTTGTTTTGTCACATTTTTGACGTCTCCACCTTCATCTTTTCAAGCCTTCCGCTTTGTGAGAAACACAGCAGATGTCTGCAGGTAGAAGCCTTGTGCGTTGCACCTGCGCCAAGGTTTAGAAAGATTCCTGGAGGAACTTTGGAACCCAGAAACCGGGATTGAACCGTGTTGTGACTTCCTCCACCTTTGCATAGGAACTCTCCAGCGGTTTGGAACCGCTGGGCGGAGCCGACAAGATCGAACCATCATCGATCAGTGAGTAACAAGCTTCCCCCAGGACAAACACGTCGACAAATAAGCACTGGTATTCAGGTTACGTTTGTCGAATCAATGTTTCAACCTGTCAAGCTTTGGTTCTCTGCCCCCAAAAGTCACTTTGTGTTTGTTGGCAGCAGATCAGCAGTGGGGAGGTTTCAACACTTTTGAAGAAGTTGTAAAATTGCCCCAGAACCTGCGCTGACAAGGAGGTGCAAGCCCTTCTGTCAATTTATGCCAAGGAGAAGATCCGGTGAGACTCTGAGGCGTCAACTCAAAGTCTGTTAGGATGATTTAGCTCTTCCTTTTGATGATTTAGGACTCGTATCCAGATGGGAAACATCTCATCAGTTAGTGCGCGTCAAAGCGGCTGACGCACTGACAGACAAACCATGAGAGATTGACTGTCTATCAAATGAAAAGGTACAGAATAGCCTTTCTATGCAAATTAATGGTTGTGTACCACAGGAAGCCCATTGGAGGTACTAGACGAGTGTGTCCGAGTGTGTGCATTTGTTGCAGTCTACCTGTTCATTATTATCGCCCTGCCCCGGCGCCACTGCTCTCCCTGAATCAGCCCAGTTGGCACAGCCTGTAATCAGCGGGGCTCCAGATCTGCCACACTGGGGAAATCAACCATGGCATGTCGCTGGGGGAGGGTGGGGGGGGGACTTTGTTCCGACAGCCTGGCTGACACCTCGAACCTGAGGCGAGCACAGCCCAGGGTGCGATCACACATATACAGTTTGTTTTCTTAGTCCTTAGCTTAGTTGACAAGTCAGGACTCACAGTAGCCAATTACACGTGAACCGGAGCTCATAGACGGCCTTGGTAAACAAACACGAATGGCGGCAAACACATCGCATTGCATTAAATCAACCAATCGAGGGACTTTCTCTGGATAAGGACAGTAACTATCCCCCTTCCAAATGCTTGAACAGCAACCACACAGAGTGCAGTTTGGGTAATCTCTCAGTCTTACTTCACGGAACCCGGAAATCCACTAAATCATCCGTCAACGCTTGGGTTTTAGTTTTTTCATTTGCAGTTGTTATCCTTTATTTGTTCACATACAAGACAGAAACCCTGGCAAGCTTCTCCTTTCACAAACATATTAATATGCTTTTATACGAGACAGGATCTGACCCTAGATTGAGAACCGCTGATCCGGCCTTACAGTACACACAGAGGACGGCCAGCGCTTGAAATAAAGCGGGGAAATGGCGGCCTATCCAGGTCAATCCATCCATCACCTCGCAGTTACTCAGACGGAGGACAGCTTCCCGACAGAGGTCTGAGTGGTTTGGGATTGAGATGGAAGAGCGGGAGAGTTATAGCTTAGGGACCCTCCCCCCATTCCGCCTTAAGAAGAACCTTGACAAGGAGGCGCTGTCCTGGTTTGGTACAGTAAGTACTTAGAAATAGGTGGATAAGAGAAATGGGTTTTCCTAAGTCATGTGGTCACATTGCTCACCAGGAACAATGTGGAGATACGTCCTAACGGTACCTGAGTGTGTTCTGGGAGAGTAACCTTTGAACCTTTGACACATTTACTCTAGCGTTTCAGTGTTTATGATGTATCGCTACTTCTAATCAAGGTACTTTTTCCACACACACAGTGACACACTCTGCATCTGCTTCAACTCTACGCCTGACCCTCACCTGTGTGTGTCCTCTGGTGGGCCTTGAGGTGGGAGCTCTTGGTGTACACCTTCCTGCAGCCGTTGAACTGACAGCGGTGGATCCTCTTCTTGTTCTCCGGTAGCTCTCCGACCCCGATCACGCACGCCGTGCTGTCCTCCTCCTCCTTCACCCGGACCGGGAGCGCGTGCGTCGCCACCAGCCGGGCGGCGCTGAGTCCCACTTTCCTGGCCACCAGCTTGAGGGTGAGCGTTCCGTCCGCCGAGGCCGTGAGCGTCTGGTTGGGCTTGACGAGGTGGCGGCCGAGCTCCGGGGACGACGGCGGTGTCAGGGAGGTGACGGCGCTCAGCTGGGCGTGGTGGACTCCCTCCATCCCCTCCACATTTTCCAGCCCCTGAACTTTGGGCTTGAGGTCTCTTTTCATGGCACCGGTTGAGGGGAAGTTCTTCCGCGTCGGGCAGAGGATCACCGGAGTCGGGCTGCGGGGTTCGGGGAGGCCGGGCAGGCTGGGGAGCAGAGCGTCGGACAGCTCCTCCTCGCTGTCCTCCTTAAGGTAGGCGGGAGTGAGGAGGCCATCCAGGTCCTGATCGAAGAGCTCTGACAGACGCTTGGGCTCTGTCTGCAGGTAACGCTCCAACTCTAGACAAGTCTATAAGAGAGAGGGGGAGAGAGAGAGAGAGAGAGAGAGAGAGAGAGAGAGAGAGAGAGAGAGAGAGAGAGAGAGAGAGAGAGAGGGGAGAATTTAGGTTGTTTCGTTGTTAGGTGGTCCCAGCCGGATTATACAAGTAAAACCTCAACAAAGATTGAACATGAAATGAAAGATTTGTGATCATATCTACACCTTCATACATGCTCCAGATCATATTTACACCTTCATACATGCTCCAGATCATATCTACACCTTCATACATGCTCCAGATCATATTTACACCTTCATACATGCTCCTAAACAAACCGCCCCCTCTCAGTCCATCAGCAACAAGCATCAGATCCTCTCATATGTCTTCACGCGCTGTGGAGAGAGAATCTGCATGGTGCCACGAACCCACCCAGACAGGCAACTTAGCAGATCTGCCAGCTGTCACATACACACACACACACACACATGCACCAGGATTACCTGGCAGCTCCAGCAAGACGGCTGATTACACACTGATTGATTGCAACCGCTGTCGTGCGGAACGAAGGAGAGGAGAAGTCCTAAACTGTACAGAACTCCTATCAAACCACATTTTATAGAGCTCTGACAAGCCGCGCGCGAGCGAGGAAGATTTATTCAGCCGTAGTTATGGTCCGTTTCGTTTCTATTACACCAAACACTATTCCCAACGGAGGGCAAATAAAAGGCCGCAGCCCCGATTTGTGTGAACTGGCATTCTGAGAAGTCTATTACTTCACAGCGACGGCGGTGAGGTTCTTAGAAGAGGGTAAAGGGGGGAGGGAGGGAGGGAGGGAGGGAGGGAGGGAGGGAGGGGGAGAGACGCTCCACGTCCGACGGTGAAGCTATTACGTCGGAAGGGACGGCGGCGGGTTTGATGGTTGCGTCTTTCCTTCGCGTGTAGCCGCTAACCCGTTCTGACAGCTGAGATGGAGGCTAGCAGCTCCGCTGGGCGCCGCGCTACTGCCCACTTCATTTGTGTGTAAATAGGCGGTGACAGACAGAGTCGCTCGCTCCATTATCAGGAATAAGGTTGTACAGACTGAAGACATCAGAGACATTTACAATCTAACAACTCCCTCCCTTCCCTTGTTTGCACCTTCTAAAAATAAAACCGAATCCTCTTTCTCTTTTTTTTTTGGGTAGGAGGAAGGGGGTGTGTGGGGGGAGGGGGGGGGGGTGTCTGTTGCTAAGGGAGCGTGATTCCTCCTGCTTTTTCTTCCAGGAACGAAAAAAGGGGATGTGGAGTTGTTTTTTCGAGTGTTTACAGCGTTTTCTCACTGACATCAAATTAAAAACGCTCCTCCAGACGAAGATAATACGCCGCTGCCTCTTCCTCCTCCTCTTCCTCCTCCTCCTGCCCTCGATGATGACTCCCCGCCTGCATGTGTTTTTTTTCTCCCTCCCCTCTTTAAAATATCATTTTGTTCACGCTCCATCCGTGAGGTCCCCACTGTTTCCTTGATGGCTGCAGCCGGCGAGTGGAGAATCTGAATGAGGCTTCTTCTTCTTCTTCTCCTTCTCTCTTTTCTTTTAAACCAGACCACAATTAAATATTGAAGGCGGCCAGACAGGATGAAGGGAAAAGCATGCACTGACCCATGAGCTGCACGGTGCTGGTGAAGCAGCTGTCATGGAAGGGGAGAAAAAAAAGACCCCCCCCGCCCCCCCGCCCCCGTTACATCGCTTTCATTCTCACTCACTCTCACCCCTCCCTCCCCCCTCTCTCTCTCTCGCCACATCGATTCTCCTAAATCGCCTCCTTTCTCCGTCGTCTTCCTTTCCCTCTCCTTCTCATCGCCGCCGCCTTCTCCTCCTCCCACCCAAGGTGAGGGCTAATTATCCGCTAAAACCCCGGGCCGGTTAAAGGGGACTTTATTCAGCAAAACGCTGAGGACGGCAAAGCGAGTGGCGAGGGCGTGCGAGGGAGAGATAGTTCAAGGGAGCGGAAAAGAGGATAGAAAGGGATAAGTCGCGGCGGGGTGAGAGGGAAGGAGAGAGAGAGCTGAGGGGAAGGTGAGGAAGGAGCAGGGGGGTTGGATGGATGGAGGGACAAGGTGAGAGAAGGAGGTGAGAGGGAGGGAGGAGAGAGAGAGAGAGAGAGAGAGAGAGAGAGAGAGAGAGAGAGAGAGAGAGAGAGAGAGGGAGGTCTTGACTTCATTTTCTCTGTGGGGGGTGAATCCTTTTTGGAACTGTGACATTTGGCGTAACAGGATCCTGTCAGCGGGGAAGCCACGGACCTCTACACAACTCTACACACACACACACACACACGCACACACAGATGGGTTCAGACTCACTAAATGTTAGGTTACAACCCACAGTGACACAGTGTGAGGTAGAGCACGTGTGAGGATATACAGTATACAGTGTGTGTGTGTGTGTACGTATGATAGAAGTAGGCTGAGGGTGTATCCATCCCTCTCTCTCTCTCTCTCTCTCTCTCTCCATCACTCCATCAAGCCCCCCCCCCCTTCTCCCCCCCAGGTGGTGACATTAACGTTGTTAGGGAGAAGGTCATGCAGTTTCTCAGCGTTTGCAATGTGTGTGTGTGTGTGTGTGTGTATACTGTGTAAGCATGTCTCTGTGTGTGTGTGTGTGTGTGTGTGTGTGTGTGAGTGAGACTGTACTCCGCTTAATTATGCTAGTAGTCATGCATGTGTGTGCGTCTGCATAATTATGCAAGTGAGTGTGTGTGTGTGTGTGTGTGTGTGCGTGTGTGTGTGTGTGTGTGTGTGTGTGTGTGTGTGTGTGTGCATGTGTGTGCGCATACGCCTACGTACACGCACACACACGCGTACTTGCTGGCCTAATGTGACGCTTCTGTGTGCGTGTGTGTGTGTGTGTGTGTGTAGGAGTCGAGAGCCAAAACCATCGCACAAAAGCCAAGATAAAGGCGTGCTGATGGCTCCGGCTCTTGGATGGACGCCGAATCAGGGGGGGGCTAGGGAGGGGGGGGGGGGGGGGTGAGCCAACACCAACTGGCTCCACACAATGCCTGGGCCCGCTTCCTAAAAGGCTACGGGACGATTCCTTCACAGGAGCGCCGGCTGAGCTGAGACAATGCCACATCTATTCAAACACGCCCACACACACACACACACACACCTCCGCTTGGCCCGCTGGCTTTGGCGGCGCAGTGTGGCGATAAACCCCCGACCAAGAAGGAGAAAATCGGAGAGAAATTGATATCAGTGTGTTTCTACTCGGAACAAATGAGAGAAGCCTTTAAACGGGGAAGAAGGTTGAACACTTTCCTGCTCAGACCAACACGGCTTCCTGTGTCAGATGGGGAGGAGATCTTTATATAGTTCACATCACCTCACCCCTCTGAGAGACACACACACTACTTCACCTGCAGAGGCCCCAACAGGCCACAGAGAGGGGAAAGTGACCCACATAGGCACACACACACACACACACACACACACACACACACACACACACACACACACACACACACACACACACACACACATACCCCAGGTTAGCGAGGCTGAAAACCACTCACACACCCGTTCCTCTTTTCAACATCCTCTCCCCTCACTTTGTCGTCTCTGTCTCTGTCTCGTCTTCCGGCGGCGTCCCGAGGCCCTGGTCTGGCAGCTGAGCCTCCCTCTCTCTCTCTCTCTCTCTCTCTCTCTCTCTCTCTGCCCCCTCCCCTCTCTCCCCTCTCTCTCTCTCTCTCTCTCCCCGCCGCCCTCCCCTCCGTGTTCTGGCCCGCTCTGAGCCTGCCTGCCTGCCTGCCGCCACCATCAAAGCGCGCGGGCTGCCTCCCAACTGTTAGCACCCCGCCACGCTGGCTAATAAAAAGCCTGGGTTATAAATATGAACAGAAGAGCATGCATAATGCCCTAAAGGAAGGCCCAAAACACCACTAAACAGATAAACCTAATGGGGTGGATACGGCTCATTAATTTTAGGATGATCGTGTTTAGTTTTTACAGATGCCATGATGGAGACAAGGTGCTGTGAATAATATTCATGAGTGATGCTGGGAGGGCGCCGGAGCTGGAGGGATCGGATCTGATGCGGGCTGGATCAGGAGGGAGGGGAGGGGAGAGGGAGGGGAGGGGAGGGGAGAGGGGGGAGGTGGGAGGGGTCGTCACATCATTTTTTGGCAACGATCCAGGCTTCTTTTTTTTTTTTGGTTGTTGTTGTTGTTGTTGCAGCAATTCACAGATATTAAAAGATATATCGCTAAAACATGTCTTGGCAAACGAGCGTGTCGGCGTTCCAGCGAGGCCGTCAGCAATCGCCTGTAATCAGTTTGCACCTTTGGGAACGAGAACTCCAAACGTTATGGAAAATTCATTAAGGCCAAAGTCCCAGTATGGAGATTTGTGTGATGCAAAGCGGGGGGGGGGGGAGAGAGAGCGAGAGAGAGCGAGAGAGAGCGAGAGAGAGAGAGAGAGAGAGAGAGAGATGCTTCTTTATATTGTCTCCGTCTCCTGATTTCTGTTTTTTAAGAGCGAATCCTGGTCCAAACTGTGGCACGGCTCACATTACATGGATCAATACAGAGACCACGTTTACAGAAAGAAGAGGAGGGAAAAGGAAAGAAAGAAAGAAAGAAAGAAAGAAAGAAAGAAAGAGAGAGAGAGAGTAGAAGATGGAGCTCCTCAGGCCGCCATTAAGCTGTCAGAGATGCCCTGGACGTAAACGTGCACAGAGCAGTCTGGGAGTCTGAACCCTGGTTGTGTGAAATGTGTCGACGGCGGCAACAAGCAAACAAACGCTGTAGCAAGAAACGGAGTGTGTGTGTGTGTGTGTGTCTGTGTCAGACGTCCATTCCTGTCTCGCGTCGTCTCTCGTGTCACGTCTCGCCTGCCATTTTTGCATATTTCTTGTCCCACCGAGCTCCTTCAGGCACTCAGCATCGCATATAATACATATACACACCTGAGGTCATAAATGAGGTGAACACTCACAGAGCAGATTGACTGAACACAAACACACACACACCGGACACACAGGCCACTCAGGTTTCCAGACCGGAGCCGACCGACCTGACTGCCTAACGCTGTTTGCCTTAATCATCTGTTGTGGTTCTTGTTTTGGGGTGAGAACATATGCTAGCAGCTGCTGAGGAACACGAGCTTATAAATAAATAAAGTGTTAAAGGAGGCCGGCACACATAAAACACACTGATGGGAGTAAGCAGCACCAACAGTAATAAACTATAAAGCTCAGTGCTAAGCAAAATTCAGTGTGTGTACGTGTGTGTGTGTGTGTGTGTGTGTGTAGTGCCTCTCCATTATGTAGCAGCGCTAAGCAGGTGGTAGCTCGTATTGATTCTGGAATAAAAACCCAGTTACGGCTTCAGTTTTTGTGTGTTTTGTGCTCGTTGTATCGTGTAACGGCGTAAATTCGGGTTGTTACCTTATGATGCCGCCTCCATTTTCATGCCTAATGGAGTTTTGACTGCACATTTGAGTGGTTTGACTCCTGGGCTGCAGCAGAATCAACGATCCCAACCGGAAAAAATCTGACTGCACTTGTTGTTTTTTTTATTTCTTCTTACTCGTTTTATTTTTTTTTACGCTACATTCTCAGATTTATAACCTGGGCACTCACGCAGACGGATAGGAAAAGTTTGGGCCGCAACTTAATTTAGAGAGCTTCGCTGTTTGTGAACGTGTGTGTGTGTGTGTGTGTGTGTGTGTCACTGTGTGTGTGTGTCACTGTGTGTTATTGAGCCTATGCCTGCCATTGATCTGGTGAGCCTGGGCCGAGCCATCACTTTGAGGTGACAGCTAAATGACCGGTAGCCTTAGGCGTCGGCCATCTTGCCATCTCGCCACCAGCTTTTCTGTGTGTGTGCGTCTGTGTGTGTATGTGCGAGCGTGTGTGTGTGTGCCTCACAGTGCCTAATCGATAGGAAATGATACCGCGCAGGAGCTCATCAGCGGTGGCCGTCGCAGCTGACAGAGACGGTAATCTATAGCTTGGCTGAGCAGTACTTACACAGCGCCGCTCACACACACATTCCCCACCGAGCATCAAGCGACCCCGCCCCTCCCCTCTAAGCTCCCCTTCGGGCCCTTTTGCTCCTTCTTCTCCGGTCCCCAGATTTGAGTCCTTGGAGATCAGCGCGGCGTCATCGGCGGATCCCAGCTGAGCGAGGAGGCCGCCTACGGCCAGAGGGGAGCGGAGGGCTGGGAGATAACGCCTCATTCTCCTCCACGCTCATCTGAATAGCAGAGCGCCCTGGCGTCGCCCGGTTATTCTCTACGGAGGGAGCAGCAGGGGGTGCTGTGTTTGGCCAGGAGGGATCTTAGACCTCCTGATGCCCCTGATGAGGCTGCCGGGGCAGCAGAGGAGGGAGGGAAGGAGACACAAAGGGAGAAAGAGACAGAAGAGAGAAAGAGAGAGCTGGAGGCGAGAGACAAAGCTCATTTATCCGCCTTCCCAGAGAGGAAGAGGAAGAGACGGAGACAGATGAAAAATGAAGCGGTGGCCTCGCTCCTCCCTCCTCCAAGCAAAGGCAAAGAATTAGGTTTTGGGGTTCGGAGGGGAAGAGAGAAGAAAGAGAGCGAAGGAAACGCGAGCGTGCGGTGAAGGATGCATGTGGGGGGAAATGTACGCCGCAGATTAGAGGAGGAGGAGGAAGAGCGAGAGCGAGAGACGATGCTTGACAGAGACAAGATGAGAGAATCAGGGACTGAGTCACTCCGCCGGCTGACTAACAGCTCCATCTCTCCAGGCACGCCGGCGCCCTCACCTCGGCTCCGGCTGCAGATAACGCGCCATGGAAACGGCTTAATTACACGCGCGGCCTTATCAAACAACATTAGCCTGGCGGTAATAATCTGCAGCGCCGTCAGACTTCCCTCCCCACGCTGGCGACGCCGCTCCTCCAGGCGGGTTTTATACACAACACGGGCTTTAAGCTGATAACAGACACGGGGAGTTGTTCAATCACAATTTGCTGACGGAGTTTGAGCAAATAATGCACACTGGCTTGTAAACCTGACGTTCCCTTTTTCCACACGCTCCATGTTTATAAAGATCATTAGCATTAGCAGACGACACCGCCGCTCCACGCCGTATTCAGGAGACTCATTCCATTTTGTTGTCTTCCACTTAATGCTTGAATTTACATTTGAGGCGTTGAAGCTGACACTTTGTTTTCTCAGTGACACTCGGGATGAACCGCAGGATGATCCTTAGCTCCTCCTCCTCCGCCCGCCGTGTTTGTGTTTGTTTCATCTTTTGGCAGTGAATCTTTGGGCCTGGAGCTTTTGAACCCTAAGTCCCAGAACCTCCACAGATCCCTTCAGGTGATCCACATCCCTCTATATAGGCCACGCCCACCTGTGCTCGGCCTCATAGCTGCAGAAGCGAACGCGGCAGAATGAAGCGTTTGTGTGTTATCAGCTCGTTGACTCTGAGGTTTATGCAACGCCGGTGTGTGTTTGTGTGTAATGTGGCGTCTTCAAAGCGGCTTTCATCCAGCAGGAAGGCTGCAATGATGGAGCGCTCAGAGTGCAGAGACCTCTGACCTCTGCCTAATGGAGCGCAAAGACATTTCCCATCGCTTTCTCCTGGCAGACACAACAGAAAACACACATTTGCACACTCCGGCACCCGGGGGGATTACACTGTCGTCCCCCCGTAGTCCAACACGGACGGCCGTGTGAAGGACTGTTACACATTTAGACCTTATTTCTATACATCACAGGCGTGGTCAGATGTGTCCGGCGCCGTGTAACACAACCAAAGCCTGAGAGGAGGAAAGCTTTTGTGTGTTTATTGTGCGTTCAGGGCTCCTCCCCGGACAGTTTGACCCTTCTGTGTGTTACTGCACTCCTATAGAATGAGTTAAGCCTTAAACTGCGAACATCTGATGAGTGTGTGGGTGATGAAGACGATACAACAAGTGTGCGGCGGCTTATGAAGACCTCTGCTGCTGCGGCTAAACGGCTTGTGACAACGCGTGGAGAAACATCTTTGTTCCGGTTTTGGGAAAAAAAAAGGTGACAGGAAAGGGAGGAGAGAGGGAGAGGAGATGAAGAGCAAGAAGGGAAGGATGATGAGGTTGGTAGTGAAGAGGCATGGAGGTGGGGGGGGGGGGGGGATAATCCCGATGACTGGAGCGGTGATGCTCTGGCTGGGGAGGGGATCTCTGTCTCTCTTTAACCGGATTTGGGTGAGCTGCTGTTTATCGGCGTGTGAGTCGCCAAGTGGTTCCTCTCAGCTGTCAAGAAGCGTCCTAATCTAATCAGGACGCAGTTCAGCCACTCGCTTTCAACAAGAGCGGAGAGTGTGTGTCAATGTGTTTCTCTCCGTGTGTATGAGTTCAGATTTGCATGTATTTGTGTAGGCACGTGTGTGTGTGGTGTGCGTGGGCAGAAGGCCGTCAGCGACAACAGGGGTTTTACACCGGGGTTAGCAGCTTGCGGTAGGATTTGGGGAGCCTGTGCTCCGGATATGGAGACCCCCTTTGTGTGCGGCGGGCTGGCTAATCTTCATTACCGCACGACAACAATGACGGGGCAGGAGAATGGGGCCTCGGCTGGAAAAGGCACAGAGAAACAAAAGAGCGGCGAGCGGCAGGAAAAAAAAGAAAGAGGGACAGGGAGAGAGGGAGAGAGGGAGAGAGGGAGGGGAGGGAGGGGAGGAGGGCTGGAAATAACAGAGCGGGGAGATAAAGGGAACAGTGAAGCGTAAAAACTCAGCTTCCTCCTCATACAGTGGCAGTCAGACAGGGACGCTCTGTAACCCAATCACGTCAGCAAAGCGTGAAGTGCAACTGTGTGTCCCGGCGCTGATAAGAGCCAAAAACGCTCGCTTCTTTACACGGATGTCGACGACTGAATAAGAAAACCTGGCCGTGTTTACCCCGCCTCGTGTTGTGTAACCGGCCCGGGGTCAACAACCAAACCGGCGGCCGCGACGCACAGGCGCAGCGAAAGCAGGTCAGTGGCACAGCCGAGCGAGGCCGAGGTGGATTAGCGTGAGGTCGCCGCTGTGTTGCCTCCGACGGTTAAGTTACGCACGAGGGAGAGAGCGAGTGTGTGTGCATGTGCGTGCAGATGTGAGGTGACTTTGTGTGTGCGTGTGCTGTGTTTGGAAGAGGCGGAGCCGCGTCGTTCCGTCTTCACTCTCGCCGCAGCGCTTTCAAAACAAACCTGAGCCGGGAAGATTAGCCACCAAGCTGCTTAAAACGCTGGGAAGACGTCTCCTCGCCATTTAGCGCTGCGGGTGCTCCTTCGAGAGATAGAGGTGGAGAGCCAGCGCGTTTGTGTGTGTGTGTGGGAGAGAGAGTGTGAGAAATGTGCGGCGGTGGCAGCAGCAGCAGCAGCAGCAGCAGACTGAACCCGCTCACCCCTCTGCGCCGAACGGCTGGCTTTTCAGCAGGAAGCTCAGACGGAGTGCGAGGACTTTTCACCTCAATTTCATCCTGACGATGTAAGCCTGCTCAGCGGCGAGGTGGAGAGGGCGGCCACAGTCACTAAGAAAGGTGTTAGGAACTCATTGACTTTGGCCTTTAGCTCGGCATGCATCGCTACACGTGCATGTGTGTGTGTGTGTGTGTGTGTGTGTGTGTGTGTGTGTCTACTGACGTCCTCACACGGCGGCAGAAGTGCTGCGGCGTTGGATGTGAGAAAAAAATAGATAATTATGGGGCAGAGGGTTAAGCTGCGTTAAGATGCGGGTTAGAGTTTAGGTGTTGGCGAATTAATTTTCAATTAACAGGAAGTCACAACGATTACAGTGAAACGTGCGCGACATACAAACACGTGGGGCGGCGGTGTGTGAGCGTGTGAGCGTGTGAGCGTGCAGACACGGACGCTTCAGACGGGCAGAGATCCAGCAGCAAATGTGTTCTGTGTTTGAATACAAAGGATGCAGATTCACCTGGAGCTAACTACAGAGCAGAGTCAAGCTAGGAGACGACTCTACTACCTAAGAGTCTAATCGCAAGAAAAAGATAACAAATCTTCTTGCATTTCTAAGTTTATTCACTTGTATTTTCTTTGGTTTTTCCCAACTTTTCCAGGAAATTCCCAACTTTCTAGAATTGGAGGTCTTTCCTGGGTTATTCCTGATTTAGTGGACTTCCTCCTGAGATTATTCCCGGCTATTTGACTTAATAAACAGAAGCCCAAATGAAGAGGGACTCCGGTAATGAAAGTGCTTCTGTAAGTCTTTACTTTCTTAGACCCGACGGAAAACCTAAAAGCCCTGAGGCTCAAAAATCAACTGCAGTAATTGAGTAAATGCATGTCGTTACTTTATACCTGCGTGTGTGTACCTGCACCATTAAATATTATAGAGAAAGACACACACACACACACACACAGGAACATGCACACACACACACACACACACACATATAAACCCAATAAACTCTGCCAGTGAATGTCTCTCTGCCTCCTTCTTCCACTCTGTTTCTTGCTTACACACACACACGCACGTACACACACACACACACACACACACACACACCAGTGAAAATTATTGATGTGCTCTCCTATAAAACAGTGGCTGCTCCCTTAAGTATTCCTGGCAACATCACGGGCTGAAAATAGCTTCCGACCCAAATAACTTTCCCCGTCGGAGCGGAGAAGGAGCCAGACCACAGCCACCGGCAACTGGCTTTACTAATTGGCATCATTTTACAATGAAATAATATCTGGGGCAATAGAGTGAATAACATGTAGCCGTAAAGTGGCGAGCTGGAGGACACGCTGTCTAGTCACCGGAACGCTCGCAGAGACGAGTCGGGACGGGGAAAGACCTTCTCTCCAATTAGCGTTAAGTTATCAGATCCTCTTCCGCGAGTAAACACAACAGGAAACGGCATCGTAGAAGCGTCTCCTCGAGCGCCGTCGTTTGAGTTAAGAGATGAGGCGATGGGGAGGGAGGGGGGGCGGGGGGGGATCAGACAGCGGGGGGTCGTTAAATGTTTTTCTGTCACAAATGGCGCATTCGCAAAGATTTGTATCAAGGATTCCTGTAAGGCGAGACTGCTGCTGTTATTGATTTAGCATTGAGTCGTCGAGCTCCCCAGCGCTCCACACGGCGAGGTAATAACAGCACGAGTGTGTTCTTCTTCTTTGCTTCTACAGCCTGCGTCTCAGGGACGTTCCGGCGAATAAAATGATTGAATCTGTGCCTCCGTTTTCCTGGGAATGTCATCATCAAATCAAATCAGCAAACCGCCTGCGACTCCATTGAACAGGCCCCATAATGGCGTTCATGAAACAACCACCTCTACTCAGGCAGCAGTAATTAATCACGGCGCTGGTTTGCATGCAGCGGCGGCGGCTCGTCGAGTCGAGATCATATCTTCAACAGTGTCTGCAAGGGTTCGTTTAGCGGAAATGTTCCTTAAGTTCTCACAGCGGGGCTCCGGCTCGACGCCCTGAACTCTCCAGTGTGTGACGAAGGCAGAAAGCCACCACAAGCTCCATGTAGCTCCTAAAACATCTCCACTCTCTCTGTGGTTGTAGGAGCGCTAGTTCGGACATTGGTGTCCTACTGCGATTGGGACTGCATGGATGACTCTCTCTCCCCCACACACACACACACACACACACACATATGCAACACACGTTCAACCGCATTGACACAACCGTCACATCTCAAAACCAGCTACTTTCTAAGGAACAAATCTCTACTTGGCCCTTTTGCTACCAGACTTCCACTTCACGTCAAACGACAGTGTGAAGCGCTCACACACACACACACACACACTGTACAGAGAGCAGGAGGAAGGCATAAACACAGATGTCTTTTGGCAGCTCAATTCTTAATTAGCACCAGGAGATTCATCTAATCAAAGGGTTGCCAGCCCATCATTAAGGCTAAAACACACACTGCTCCCCTCACATACCAGAGCAGAACAATGGCTAACAGAGGTACGCTGTCACGCTGATGAATGCTTCTTCCCACAGGTCTCATTAAATCACTGAAGGGCACTTCCCGGGCTGTTCGAAGAGTTAAGCAGAGGCAAAAATCATCTCAACCTCCTCTGTCTGTCTGTCTGTCTGTCTGTCTGTCTGTCTGTCTGTCTGCCTCCTCGCAGCTCTGACACTTCAGATCGGCTGTTTTCCAAAGGCGCGAGCGTGTGTCAAAATAGCATTCCCCCGCTGTGAAAAACGTCTCGGAAATCAAGCCAAATCTGCCGTGTTTTCAGGCGACAAAAGTCATTTCCTATTCAAACACCTGCAGGGGCCTGGGGATGATTGAAGCCGCATGACGCGCTGGCTTGCTGCGTGAATCAGAGCCTCCAGGGTAATTCTGCAGCACAGTTTAGTCTTCCAGTGAAAATACCATTAGTCCCTGTCCCTGAAAGACATCGCATCTGTCTGAGTCTAACACCATAACACTCTCATACTTGTGCTTGAAGGGAACTGTATCTTCCTCTTTCCTTCTTCCTTCCCTATACAGTTGTTCTTCTTGGGTTCTTTCAAGCTCTTTGTGTCTTCCCTTTTCGCACTCTACCTCTTTTGCTTAAGTGACGTACTAACTGTCGGCGTTACATGGCAGAGATTTGGAACAGAGGACAGAAAAGAGACGGCCGGACGGAGAGAGAGAGAGAAGGCTGACCTGTCGCTGATGGGAACACACGACAACTTTGCATGTTCGACAACAGTGGCCGAGCGGCATGCAAATACAGGTGAGTCAGGAGTTGTGCGCTTTTTCTCACACACAAAAACCAGGGATGACATCATATTTTTAAAGACACGAAAAACCCTAACGAGGCCCGCGTTAGTGATTCCGGCGTGTTCCTCAGCGATGTCCGCCTTGCTTTCTAAAGTATCTGAGCGGTTTCAGAGCGTCCTTGTGCCTGTCACCACCGAGAGCTCAGCGCTGTGATTGATGGCCGCCTTTGGATGACAACAACAAGCAGTGGTGTTTACTCAGGGCAAATTGCCCTTGTCTCTCTTCTCCTTCCAGAGCTCGTTCCACCTCTTCCACTCCCTCTCTCTCTCTCCTTCAATCTCTGGTGAGAGATGGTCCACATGGCCTGATCTCTGCTTCCTGGATGGCTAGCAGTCCCTCGGGGTGGGATTAGCCTCCCGGACTGACAGCTAAACAAACAAATAGACCAAAGCCGCTCTTCTCTGCTTGCCAAGGCTGCCTAGCAACAGGTAGGCAGGAAGATGGGATGTGATGCTTGGGTATGTGGGTTTGGAACATGCCTGGATGCTGGGCAGGAGTGTGTCTTGTGGAAGGAGGACTCAGATTGAGACGTAGACGTGGACAGGATCGGTCCGATGTGAGATGAAGACCTGAGGCAAACTGTGTTCAATAACTCTGCTGTATTGGAATTTTGTTTATCTAAGTCTACGCAATACTTACAACGGATGAATGACGAAGACAGAGCGGACGTAGCCATGGCAACCAAAGAATTACTTGGAGCCTTTAGGACTCTGATTGCATAAGTCATTCCTGTAGCATTTAGTCTCAACTCAAACAAAGGGGGAACATTCAGCTGAGACTCTGTCAGAACTCTGCCCTCCAAAACACGTCAAAGAGACAGAGAGAGAGAGAGAGAGAGAGAGAGAGAGAGAGAGAGAGACTTCTCTGCCTTCGCTTCCATTCTCTTTCCTCCCCTCGGTCGACAGGCCGGATGGCGGCAGCCGAGCATGTCGGATCGCTGCGAGGCTCTGGAAACGGCTTCCCGATTTCGCCTCAAACGATGTGAGAGTCATTGCGGAGCCATGTGTGCTAGTGTGAGGCGGCGACGAGAGAAAGAAGAAATGACTGGCTCCTCTTCCTCGCTGTTAATCAAACCTGGGGGTGGCAGAGCGTCTCGCCGCCGCCATACATAAAGATGTGCTTGTTCACTACGCTCCCCCCTCCCCCTCTCCCCCCTCCGCCGGGCGCTCTCTCCAGGCAGTCACCAGAGCGTCAGACAAATGAATACTTCCTGCGCCGTCCGCTCTTTCATCAGCGTTTCCCACCTTTTCATCAGCGGCCATAAAGCAGTAGCAGGCAGCCATCACCGGCAATCACGTCCCTGCTGCCTGAGTGATGAGACGCAGGCAGCAGAGTTCACTCAGCACTCTTATGGCAGAATGGATGTTAGTGGGTCAGGGGGTCGCCCACACATCTCATTACACAACATACACAGACACACACACACACACACATAAACCCATACGCCAGCGTGACACACACACACACACACACACACACACACACACACACACACACACACACACACCCACACATCGCTCGGTGCAAGGTTGAGGCAGCAAGCAAGGACTCGGGAGTGAAGGAATGACAGGGAGAGGAGAGGGAGCAAGGAAAGGATTACATAAGGAAAGGAGGATGGGATGAGGAAGGAAGGAGGGAGATATGATATAAAGATATATATGATGTAAAGTAGACAAAGAAGGAAGGAAGGAGGGAAGGATAGATGGAAGCAGACCTCTGGGAAGGTGATAGATAGATAGATAGATAGATAGATAGATAGATAGATAGATAGATAGATAGATAGATAGATAGATAGATAGATAGATAGCTGGATAGATAGATAGGGGAGGAGACAGGAGAGGAGACAGGAGACACCTCAGCATCTTGTTTACATGATTGTTGCTGCTCAGGAGCCAAATTGAGTTTTTGTTGTTCCACTTCATTTGTCTGTTTATACTAATTAGATGAACTGGTGGCTCTTTTATTACAGCCTTTTCCTTGCACACACAAACACACGCACACACACACACACACACACACACACACACACTTTCTCAGAATTGATGCATCCACTAATAAGCCTTGCGCCTTGAAAACATTGAGAGCGTCCAGCGGAGACGTTACACTGTGTACCGCCGCACAAAGGCCTCCTTTCACGCCTCGGTGCATCAAGGGCCGCGGCCGTGTCAAATAGATTCTAAGCAGAGAAAAATCAATTTCATATAAGACATCTGAGCATCACGGGACACACACACACACACACACACACACACACACTTTGCATAATGGGGGAGCAGATAGGAAAGGAAGTCAATTTGGACTCTGGAAAGCACCCAGAGTTTGGGGTTTTGCGTGCGGTACGCTGCTGCGGAGTCGATGTGACATTTTAATAAAGCTACAGGCGAGGGGAGAGAGAGAGACGACAGAGCCGGGAGCTCTGCAGAGACAAATAAGATTAAGTCCCAGTTTGTCCTTCCTCCCCTGCTCGCACAACAACACCACTCCACTCCTCCAAAATTGATTTAATTTTCATTTGCATAAAAATTACTTGAAACCGCGGCGGCGGCGAGGAAAAGGTCAAACGGAGAGAGACGAGTAAAGACGAGACGTGAGTGTGTAAACCAGCCGGTGTGTGTGAACGCTGACGACAATCCGAAGACACGTTTAAGATGTCGCTCCCGTTCGTGTTCCAAATTTGAGATGGAACCAAAGAAGCAGTGAGGTGACACAGGTCCGTCTGTGAACCACGCTCCTTTCATTTTACAAACATTTCCCTTCTCTGTTGAGCTGTAATGGGGTCGTTGAGGGTGCAACCAGCAGGGGGCGTGCAGAAACAGCTTCATTCAACCACTACAGGGCCCAAATATGGCAGATAGGGATTTAGAATTTGGACTAAAAACAATACGAACCTCCTCTTATCTGAGCTGTCCACCCAAAATGGAGACACCAGCTCTCCAGGTCACATGGTTGATTACATCTGCACCCTTTTCCCTTCATAAAACCCCCGAATGTCGGCAACACATTTGTGCTATTCTGCTAAAACAGAGCCCAGGCACAATTTATCCTACAATAGCGTGTTTGTGTGTTTGTGTACTCGGTGCTACTCTGCAAAACGAATAACACTGAGTCGGCCTCCGCTGCCGCCGCCTGACAGCCGGGGCGGCGTTAAAGCTACGAGACAGCAGCCAGCGCCATCACAACAACACTGCAGAGACAGAAAAAACTCCAGAGCCTGCTAATTCTATACGAGGACAGCAGAAAAGAGAAAGAGTGGGAGAGAGACGGAGGAAGGAAAGAGCGAGAGAGGCGAGGAAGGAGGGACGCGGGGCAGAGGAAGACATAGACAGGAAGGAGGGGGCCGCTTGGCTGTGCTCCCCGGCGTGCCTGCTGTGTGTGAGAAAGCAGCTGTGGCCTACTGAGGATTACATAACACACCGAGACGCATACGCACGTACGCAGACACGCATATGGATTTGTGCTCGCGCGCACACGCAAAGAGATTCGCCGATGTACAGTTGTGCTGCAAACACAGTTTCTGGCTCGCTCGCTCGCTCGCTCTCCATCTTCCTTCCCTCCTTCCCCCTCTGGAGGCTGACAGAGAGGTCACCGCGCTGATGGATCTCTCCGGCCCCGCGACTACATCTTCAGCAGCCCGGCGTGGAAAAAACGCTGGGGCCAAATATGAAAGAACTTCATCCGTCTGCATTCTCCCGCGCCTTTCCCCGACCGTCTATCTGCGTACGCTCTCCGTTCCTCGGGGGGGTTCGAGCCCACCGGACTGTGAAATGCGAAACCCTGCAGCAGGGAGAATGTGCATGCTCTGCAACTTCCCTCCACCAGCTACCAGCGCCGCACCGCCACCCTGCATGGATGTGCGTGTGTGAGAAATGTAAGAGGACACACGTAGCCCAGCGTCCGCATTTAGAAACACTCTGGTCAGACGGGACGGGTTCACATCCACGTGTCCGGGCCTGCGAGTGTATCGTTCTGCAGCCACATGCAGTCGTTTCGCTCGGGCAGGCGCAGTCTTTACGTGTGTTTGAACCCTGAGGGACAATATATGTGTTGGAGGGTATGGAGTGTGTCCCGAGGTCAATGACAGACAGCCATTTGCAGTGTCCTGTTACATCCTCTCCATCAGGGTCAAGTGCTGCTGTGGAGGAGGAGGAGGAGGAGGAGGAGGAGGCCCGGGCCTGCAGCAGCTGGAAAAATCTATTGGATCGCACTGAAACTCAATCCAGATCTTTTGTCTTTTAGATTGGAGCACAGAGATACACGACACTGAAAACAACAACAGCTACACACGCTTACAAAAGAGCTGGAGAGCGGCCCGGGCGCGCAAAAAGATGCAAAACAACACGTGCACGCTTTGCTTGGAAAGGAAAACTAGTTCTGACCGGCTCCGCCTATTCCAAATGCAAGTCAACCCTTCTTTTTGTTCCAACCCCCCGAACAAGCGGGCGCACTGGGATTTGGAAGCGAGACAGCGGCGTTCAGTTTGGCAGCGCAGGCTTCAATAATGGAACGGCGTAGCGGCCCCGCATGTACCATCTGCAGACCTCCAAAACACTTTCCTCCTCTTCCACTCCCCATCCCCCCATAAGCGTCTGAATCATGCCTCACAGACACCAACAGGGGACACAGTCATCATTCTTGCCATCGCATCTCAGGGAGCCATTTAGGGCCGACAACAACGGCCTCCTATCTCGCCATCAGACCCCATAAAAGCATCAAATCTAAATTGTGCCTGGGACACAGAGGGGATTGCTCAAACCGCCGGTCTCTGCTACAGACGGGGGGCTTTTAAACGCCAGCCACAACTCATAATTCCCCCGCATTCAGGACGGACAGTGTGGCATCTTCGTGTCGCTACAATGGACACGCTCGCTTTGCCAAAAACATCTCTGTGTACGGCGAGGGGGGCGGGGGGGGGGGGAATCATAATCCTCGTGTTCACAAGGGTGCAAAGCAATCTTCTTGTCCTGGCTGTACACACACACACACACACAGAACAAAAGTGGGGTTTTTATACGCAAAAAAACTTGTGAACACTTCTGGTATTTACTCCGGCGGCCGGGCCTCACAAATCTCTCGCTCGCTCTTCAAATCGATGACCGCGTGTTTTTTAGTGATCCTTTTTCGTGCATTTATGAATTTACGAACAGCTTACGTCGACGTCGACGAGGATTCTGTCCCGTTTTTTACGCCTCCTGGTTTGATTTGCAGGATGGTGTCGGTGGAAGGAGACGTCTCGCGCTCGCTACGCTGCAGCAAAGCCTTAGATTAAGAGACGGTCAGCGGGCAAACTTCGATTTTCCTTTAAATCCACGATCGATGCTGCTTTTTTGGAAACGGCGTCCGCGCTCGCTGCGGCCGAAATAACTCAGAGAAGACGCCTCGTGCCAGATAAGAGCCCTGGCAGCCTTTACCTACGCCGCGGCCTTATACAGCATTGTTCCATTTGCATTAGATATTGATTCCGACACGCGGGGGTGCGGGGTGAGGCGGAGGGGAGGTGTGGGAGTGCATATGGTGCATGTAGGGCCCGGCCATTTAATATTCACTGACAGTGGAGGCAGGGAGTTGGAGAGTCTTGTTATGAAAAGATGCGTCAGTGGCTAACAGTAGGACGCCAATTAGGCTGCTTGGACACAGCCAGTGGAGCTGTGGTCACGCACTGCTCTCTCTCTCTCTCTCTCTCTCTCTCTCTCTCTCTCTCTCTCTCTCTCTCTCTCTCTCTCTCTCTCTCTCTCTCTCTCTCTCTCTCTCTCTCTCTCTCTCTCTCTCTCTCTCTCTCTCTCTCTCTCTCTCTCTCTCTGATAGAGGGAGGGAAGCTGAAGCCCCCATTGCATGAACAATACCGGCATCAAATTTCCATGCAATGATTTTTTGTCCGGGCAGTCAGGTGCAGCATGGAAAGCCTGCCTCCCTCCCTCCCTCCCTCCCTCCCTCCTCCACCCCCCCAGCAGCAGCAAAAAGCAAAAAGCAGCAATGCAGGTGGAGCCAACAGTGAAAATAGTGAAGCCATGCATGATTGTTGCATTTAATTGTTGTCGTAAAATGGAGAATTAAACCCAGCCAGCCTCTAAAGTCATCAGATTTCACGCAGTTTTAAACGCATTTTCCAAGGTTTTACCCCCAATTTCTCTAAAGGGGAGGAGAAAAAAAACCCTGGAAAATGCATAAAGTCGCGACCAAACTCTGATGTAACGAACTCCCCACACTGGAAATGTGGATGACGGGAGGGGAGGAAAGAGAGACATGTGATAGTGTGGCAGGAGAGGAAAATGTGAGCAGTAATGGCCGCGTAAAGTACCGGCGCGTCCGCTCCGAACGCATCCATCACCATGTGGCTGTGTGTGTATGTGTGTGTGTGTGTGTTTGTGTCTCGCTCATTTATCCAAAATTCATCCAGCAAAACTTGGATTGGGAGAAGCAGTAAAATGTGAGGATGCTCCACTCGTGACAGCCTCCCACTCTCCCCCCCGCATCCAGACAGACATGTCCGGGTATCTATTATGAATAAGACCGGGGACTTCTCCGCGTGTACCCGGGTCTCACCGCGCCGTAATCTGAGGGATGCGGATGTATTATTCACGACCAATTCCGTCTTTATTGCGGGAGTCAGATCTTCATCTTCCCAGATTGCGTTTGACAGCTTTATTACGCGCCCGGCGTGCGTTCGTCTTATCCACTTTGCCATCTTTGGAAAATTACAGGATATACGGGTGATATAAGCCGATTTATCTCCCTCCGGTTTCCTCCCCGATACTACGCGGCCACGCTCCGGGGGGAAAAGTTGACGCCTGCCTCACAAAGCGCAAAATCAGGCGGATGGAAATAATAAAGGAATAGTAAAGTTAAACACGTACCTGCTGCCAGTTCTCCTCCAGAGACGGCATGGCGGAGAAGTAGCCGGTGTCGTGGACGAGCTGAAGTTCCTGAAAGATACTGTGGTTCGCCAAGACATCCATGGTGACGCTCGGTTTCGGGGAAATGTTTGGTTTCTCTTTTTAATAAAAAAAGAAAGGATCCACAAGAAGATATACCTCCGTTCTCGGGCTGTGTCAGATTTCTACATCCACTTCTTTCATATTAGTCCGTAACAGGGAGTTAAACGCTCGGTGTGGTGCGAGATGAGGCTGCTGGGCGCCCGGTACCTGCGCGCATTATCGGACTCGGTGCGTAAAAGAGACGGGAGGTGATGGAGGCTCCATGCGTATCCGTGTTGCCAAAATAGACACTGATAGGGAGCCAAAGTAGGGGAGGGGCCCGGTAAACGAGAGGGGCGGGGCTCGGCCTGTCAATCAGCTCCCTCTGTTTGCCCGTGTAAGGTAAATGGGCGGCCGAGCGGCTGTTAGAGCGGCGCTCGAGCGTGGAGGGGCGGGGTCGAGCGGGATCCGGCCTCCTGATTGGCTCCGGTGCCGCGTCGCTCATGCCAAATATGGGCTCGATAGGTGCGCTATTTATGGATGGGTATATTAGATTTGGGAGAAGGTCTGAAAGGCTAGTGTGAGCAGAGGAGCCGGGGTGTAAACATCGAGTCCCTGCAAACAGGAGCTGGAAGAGGCATTATTAGGCTGCTACATTGTTCCACAATGTAAATATTTAATGTTAATGAGATATGTAGCAACACAGTTCAAATGTAAGATATACTTTGTATGATGCAACATAGATACAAATGTAAGAGAGAACTGAATGATTCATAATCATCTCTGCTGCTGGTTTATGTGGAATTAATCAGACTTGGACATTTTCACGCGTTTATGTAAGAAAATACAACTCTCACACTCTCATGAACTACATCATTTGATTTTTCTTGGGATGGTTCTCAAACTGTGGTGCACATACCGCCTGTGGTACTCCTCACACTGGAGTCAGAATCAGAACAATGGAAATGTAGGGAAATCCTGTAAATCATCAGATGCAAATCATCCAAAATTTTGTCAACAAATTAAATATTAAAAAAGGGAGATTTGGGAATTAAAGTGCTGATCAAAAAGAAACTCACTATATTCTTCTGGCATTCCTTTTCTTTCTCCAAAATACTTCTTTCTTCTGGAAATGACTCCTTGGCCTTAATACTAATCTGAACAAATCCGACATTGGATGAGAGAATCGACTACAAACTGTCAACACTAACAGGAAGTTGGCTTCAGGCTTTTGTCACAACTCTAACATAATCTTAATTCACACACAAGCACAAACCATTACACCATACGTAACTAAGTATTAATGCTTCTTTATACTTTTACACACTTTTATGATTGCGTGTAGGTCGAAAATGAACACAAAATCGTGCTACCTAGCTAGCTAGCTTCATTGAACACACTAGCAGCAAGCTAACATATTAAGTATCAAGTTGATGATAAGTGACTTTAGTTTCCCTTTAAGTTAACATCTTAGGGCCGTATTTTGGCTCAGCTGTGATCTGTCCCAAGCTCCCTGTAGAAGTTATCAGAGGCGTCTAACCTACATTTAAGGATAAACGTCCACGGCGTGTAGCGTGATACAAACACGGAGCGTAGAGTTCGACTTTGCTACATCTGGTTTGGCGGCGTGAGTAATGCTGCTTATTCGCTCGGCCTGTGTAAGCCACCCAAATCGCACACTTCCATGCGGGCTCGGCCTCTCTCTCTCTCTCCCTCTCTCTCTCTCACACACACAGCGTTGTAGAGGCCTGTAATCTCATTACAGTGGTAGGAGAGGCTGGCTGAGGGCCACCGGCTTTGCGATTTACACATGGCATTTTGGTAGCGAGAGCTCAGCTCAGACGGACGATGAAGCTCCCGCTGACATTTATCCATTTGACACAACTCTCCATTTTCTCATTCCCTCTCTCGCTGCTCGTCCTCTCCCTATCTCTCTCCCTCGCACTCTCTCTCTCTCTCTCTCATTTCCTGTCCCCTTTCTTTCTTTCTCTCTGCCTCTTTCTTCCCTCCGCCTCTCCGGCCCACGTAATCCTGTCCTGACTCAGACTGTATTTTACCGGTGGTGCGTTCAGAAGGAAAAAGATACAGCGCCTAAGAAGATACCAGAGAAGGAAAACAAATGACAGGGACAAAAATGCAAACATCTACAGCTGCCATGTACGTCGCTGCTGCCGCCGTGGTGCTTGACTGACAAGAATCACAAAACACATCTTCCCGGTACAGTTGTGTCCTGCTAAGCCACATCTGTACTGTTTAGTCGACACATAACAGAGCAGTTATGCTATTTTAAGTCACTTTTATATCATTGTTTAAAGTCGGACATTTGCAGGAAGTGGACAAAGGTCTACGTTTTCCCCGAAAGATGAAGCCAGAGTTAGCCACTTATTTAAAATTTGTGTAAAAGTTGATTACAAGTGGAAAATAGGGGTTAAATCAAGATCATAGACGATGTCGTACATTGTTGTCGTCATGTGTTGTTGCTCGATTTGTTTCAAGATAAACGGGTTTTGGCAATTGTAGATCACAAACGTGCTGTTTTGAGTCGTATTCCTGACAACAAGTACAACTGAAAACAGACTAAAGCGGCTGGATAGGTCAGATTTGAGCGTTTGCACTCAGTGTATATCTGCAGTCCCGTGCGTCAGCGAGGCTTTGGCCGAGGCTGAACACACACAGCTCGTGCCGGGCTTTGGACAACGATAAGCTTGGAAATACAACCAAGAGCCCCGACAGCAGAGGAGCACAGATTGCTTTATTTGCTTGCAGATTTCTGTGTATTTTCCTCATCATAGCCTTTTAAATAGTATTGACACACATGTTGAAGACAGCGACACGCATGTGCTTTTTGGAGTTTGATCATATCCGCTGCTTGGCTGTGCTTTAGGCCCAAACACATGAGCAGTCACATGTCTTTGCTCAGTGTGAACACTTCTGCTCATGTTGCTCCATATTAATGACTTCTACTTGTGCTATGATTGAACTGAAGAGCGTGGACACGTTAATGAACATGTATGTAGTGGTTACCTGGATGTTGGATGAGTCACAGCACCTAGATTTCCAGGTGAGGGTCCGACTCTCCCTGTACACGGCTTCTTCCCACCTCCTTACATCCGGCTCGCTCTTCTCGCTTTGTTAGTTCAGATTCTCTTTAATATGTCTTCCAAAAGAAGTGGATGGCGAGTGGAAGACCGTGTTGATATGGTTCAGGATTGTAGACGTGGTGGTTGATCGGTGCTTTCCGATCTGACAGAGCACCTGCAGCTGAGGGCCCCAGGTGAGACGCATCAGACACTAATGACCCTTCAGTTTCCCCAATCACTACAATCCTCTACTAGCTTATTTGCTTAGAAATACATATAGAAGACACAACACACAATTAAGAATGTTAAAGTCTCCTTTGTGTCAGCAGGGCTAAGTTGGCATTTAATGCAGTTTTATGACTCAGTAAGCGACACTCAGAGTGGAACGTTGTGGGAATATTGCGGTGATTTCTCATTCAACCTCTAAGCCTTTCTCTCCCTTGTAAAGCGATCAGTGTCTCCTGCAGGTAATCACACTTTTTTCCAAGGCAGTTGTGCCATTATTGCGCGTATTTGCTGAAATAGTTGTTTTTTTTTTGCAGCGCATCGCCATCGACGCCGTCACTGGGAATTAGCAGAAGCTAAAACCTGGTTCTCATTTGTGTATCCCTCCTCCACCTCCTCTTCCTCAGCCCAAAGCCCATGCATATCATAGATAAAAAATAAGTGCTCACCATTATCCGTGGGCACACAGCGTTATATTGTGGATGCTGACATTGCTCTTACCTGGCAGTTGGTGCTTTTACTGTATTAATAATGGAGCAGGCGCCATCCATCATGGGGATATGAGGCTGCTAATCATGTCAGCTCCCTGCATATTCACTCCTTCTCATCAAAAGAGGGAAAGAGAGGGAGAGGGGCAGGGGGGAGAGCAGGGGAGTGACAGCGGGAAACAGAGGGAGAGAGGGAGATAAACAAAGAGAGAGAGGGGAGCAAGCAATAGAGAGGGAGAGAGAGAGGGAGGGGGGTAGAGAGGGGGAGAGGAAGAAGGAAGGGGATGATATCAATGTGCTGAACACATGACAGATGCCCTTGGCCTTTTGCTGAATGGCTTCCCTGTTGGCAGGAGTTAACCAGTGTATTTAAACAGGACAAGACGAATGGGACCCCGACTCCCCCCTGCTCACTGAACCAGCCCATTCCTATTCCGACTCGCAGCCAAACCCCCATGTGGGAATGCTAATACGGTTCGCTGACATTGCCGGGGTTGAAACTTCACAAACGCATCGGGAAATTGGGAAATCCGCTGCAACTTTCCAAATTTCTTTGCAAAATCAGGAACGTCTGCGCTGCGATGATGTCATTTCCTCTAATGACACAAGGAACCCTTATAGATCAGAATATGGATGAACTATTTACTCTGGGATCCTCGAATTTAGTGTCGTAAAGAAACACCTTCCGCTTATGGAAATGGTTCTGTTGTTGACAAACGTGAGTGAAAATCAGCATCATGTGACAAACGGCCCTATGAACTACAAATCTTGATTGATTTGAGTGGTCCCTGAACTCTTGGTCTGGTTTCACAGCAAAGAGACGCTCCTATCCGGTGCTAGGTGTGCAAGAAAAATGACATTCAAAAGCCTAAAACCTTACTTAAGATGAAAATCTAATCACATAAATCTTAACTATTCCCATCCTGCATCCCTGCTGGATCCCGTTACATTTGAGGACGACGTTCCTGACGTTCCTGACGTTCCTGACGTGTTGCCGGCTGCTCAGAGCTCGGCTCCCTCCAGAAGGCGTCAAACTTGGAGGATGGTTCACCTTGTTGTTGTCGTTCCCAACAATTTCCTTGACAGGCAGACGTCCGGACCGTACCATCACATCACTCAAGCTCGGGAACGTCTTGAGGCCACTTGGATTTGCATGGGAGAGAGCACCAGCTTGCTTCTCTCTCCATTAGCTGAGAGACCTTGACTGTTGGCTTCATTTTCACCCATTTAGTGTAATATGACAGCCATATGCACTGATGCCACTGAACACATCATTCAGATAAATATTGCATATTTTCTCTCCGTTTCCCTGGAATGCTGTGGCAACCTTTACGTTTCAAGGGTACAAGCCGCACATTAGAGTCCAACATCTGTCCTCCAACATTCCGCCGCCTTTTGCTCGTCCATCGCCACAGAAAGGCAAATGTGCCGGTGATTGATGTGCCTGGTTAAATAAAGATAAGATTTTCAAACGTAGCCATATGTCTGCCGTATGCACCTCTCTTTTGGCACGGCGCCTGGGTGCAGAACATCTTCGATATCCTGACGTCTTCATGCTACGCTTCCATAGGGGAAGAGGGGAGGAGGGGTGAATTTCAGAGCGACAGGCCGGCTGAGAAAAGCGATAATGAGCGCTGTGGGCTGTCTGGGGTGCAAGCTCCTTCCCCGTGCAGATAGCTGCGAGGGAAGGGAAGGGAAGGGGATCGGGGGTTGACGGGCGGCAGGGGGAGCGAGGGGTGCGAGGGGAAAGTGCCCTCTCAGCTGGCTGGTGTTTGATGCGGCGCTGCTGCTTCCTACGTCGGGGGGAGGGAGGGGAGCGAGCGGAAACGCAGTCGGTGCGGCGGCCGTGAGGGGCAGCTGTTAAGTGCCAATTAGGAGAGGGTGAGTGGGAGACGGAAATACCCGTTCAGCCGACGTGCGCGCGCTCGCACCAGAGTCAAGAAACGTGAAGCAAATGGGGCCTAATCCCTGTCTCAGTCACGGGAGTCGCTCCATTCTCTCAGAGGTGGAAGATAACAAAGGACATCCACTCAACCGCTGTACAACTTAGAGGCTCTGGTGGTGCAGCGAGTCTTTACTTGGAGGAATAGAGTTGGTTTTACTTGCTAACTAACTCCTTCTCCCCTAAACCTATTCCTATCCATTCTCCACTTGTGTCTCTTAAACCTTTCTATGAACCAGGAAACTTGGCATTCTAAGCCACTTTTGCCGATTCAGCTCATTCCCATTTGATTCCAAACTCTCCAAAATTGGAAATATTAAGTAGGAGCCAGGAATCTTACAAGGAATCTCTCACTTCTTCAGCCTCTCACCCCTTATGATTCCTTGTCCCATTCCTCTGTCTCCGTTTGTCCTTGGCTCTCCTCCTGAAGGCTGCCGAAAGGAAAACGGTTTGCAGTCGCTTGTCACGTTTACGCCAAAGGACAATGCCTCCGTGTCAGACGTCCCAATTAGTGAGCGGATTCAGTCGTGTATTTAGTCCACAACACGGAAAATGATAAGGCGGGATAAAGAGAATGGAGCCAGGGTCTGTTTGGGGATTTGCAGGGGCGCACAGATAAGCTATTCTCAAGGGGGCACGTTGCATTCAGTGTGTGTGTGTGTGTGTGTGTGTGTGTGTGTGTGTGTGTGTGTGTATTTAGAGCATGTTTGTGTGCATCAGTGTGTGCAGATATAAGGGCACATACAAGGAACGAAAACCGAAATCTGACTTAGATATTTTGTAAATTTGTCTTTTCCACCCTGATTTGTTGCAAATCCACCAGGGTTTTGTGTTTTGCAGACATTTGGAATATTAATGTGTCGTTTTCAGATTTGTCAGTCGCCACCTGTGGCTTAAAAAAATAAAGTGAGAAGCTTACAAAGACAAATTAGGTCCAATTACCTTGAAAAGAGTCTAATAAAGGAGTGCAGACGGTGCTTAATGAGAAATAATAGGCCTGAATCATTAAATAAACCTTGAGACTTTCTTCAATTGCTCCTTCATTTCCATTTAAAACACAAAAATCACCTAAATCACGGCATTAAAAGCGGCTGTGAAGCTCTGTGAAAGAATCCTGCATCCTGAAAGAATCCTGCAGGTGATGTTAGTCTCCATGGATCTCCACTGGGAGGGAGCGAGAAAGGACGGGTTCATCTTAAAGTCCGGACCATGGGACCTTCTTCTTGAAGGTCTTCTGTCTTTTTTTGCAGACTTGGTGAGTCCTAGGCGGTGACTTGGCATAAAACAGGAGCGATGAGTTCAGGAAAAAACGCAGCTCTTCTCCGGGGAGCTATGGCAACGGGAGCTTTCAGCGGAGAGAGGCTGACCTTCAGAGGCGAAACCCAGAGAATTCAACGCTTCTGCACACAATCACTGCACTTCCATACCGCCGCTCCTATGATTTTGTTCCACCGTTCCAAATTACCTTGATGGATTCACGATGGCTTCAGATGTAAAAAGCCTTGTTCGTCATCAGGGTCACCGATTATGAATGAGTCCTTTCATGTCCGAGCTCGCAGTCAATCTCGTTTCTATGCACGCCGCACATCTGGGGCCTGGGTAATTTCCCCTGGCAGCCGCCGCAGATCCGCCCGCGCCGCGCCACGTTTTGTATATTCATGTGTGTACCTTCCTATCTTAATCCTAGCTATTACTCGCATGGCTGGCCGTGTCAAGGGGAGATTTGCTCACTCGCAGTGAATGGGCCAATATTGACAGCACGCCCACCGCATCAGCGATCAGTGTTAGGGCTTAGCGCGCACTAGATCCGCCCGGGTTTGGAGATGAATTCGATGAGGACGCCGGCGTGTTGGAAAACAAGACTAGCAGGGAATCTATGCAAATGCTAAATGTTGCTCTTACTCTGTCAGGAGTCACGATACAGGGCCGGGGTGTGTGTTGACGTGTGCGGTGTCTTTGTCCCGCCTTTTTTAATCAGAATTTTTGATTTAATTCTTGATTAAATAATTGACCCACTGAAAACAAACACATAGCTACTGTAAATGGGGAAACGGGCGAGCTGCTTGGCTTTCACTCAATCAGGGCCAACAAAGTCTTTAGTGGAGTATTTCTTTCTCCTTGGTACGGAGGAGGATCAGAGCCGTCTGTCCTCCGGCTACCAGCGCTGCGATTCACTGCCACCCATAGTAAGAATTCACTCTGCTGACGTGTCCTGGAGCAACAACCCCAGCAGCTCCCGGTTGTTATTATCAGCCAAACCTGCAGGGAAAACAAGGTTATTTACTCTTAAATAGCTTCTTTTTTTTTTCTTCTTCCTGACTCTGTTTGATTTCCATTTGACTTCATCTGAGTTCATTTTTAGCTCAGTTTACTTTTCGTCTTCTCCCCGGTTCGGGCTCAATAAAGTGGGAGAAAACTGTCTGTCGTTTATCAAACAGGGCAGCGGCGTCTGGAGCAGCAGCTGGTCCAAACCCCAACTGATCGCTCCCATATAGAGGTCAGAAGTTGACAAGAAGCTGACTTCCCCTTTCATCCCAGAGAGCCAGAGCTTCTCTCTACATTTTCCAGAGGCATGTCACCACTTCAAAGGTGTCTCGCAAAGTGATTTACAGACGAAAGCATCGTCGCTTCTCTCTCGCTCTCTCTCTCTCTCTCTCTTTCTTTATCGCGCTCTCTCTCTCTCTCTCTTGTCGCCGTCTCACTTTGTTTTCCTTAAATGAAATGATTGAGTCCTGGCTCTGTGACGCCGCTTCAAGGAAATGAGCCTCACATCATTACCGGTGACATTAGCGGGGAGATAGACGCGGAGCCACCGATGCAGGTTCAAAGCCTCCTCGCTGCATAAACAGATGCGAGGAGGAGGAGGAGGAAGAGGAGGAGGGGAAGAAAGAGAGAGAGAGAGAGCGAAGAGTAAAAAGTAATGCCTGGCTGGGAAATGATCATACATGTCCAGATTTGTGTCCCAAAATAAAAGAAGCGTCAACGCCTCGTGCTCCTCTGCTTCCAAACCAGAGGAGATTAACGACCAATAAGAGTAAATGATCCCATATGGACATACATCAGCGGGTGATGATGGTGGAATAAAGCCCAACAGGACAATCAGGAGGCCGGGTTTGACCATATGTGCTGCAAATAGCTTTCTGCTTGAATAAGGACGGATAAGTCCCTCCCACATCTGCACATACACACATATATGAATGTAAAGTAGATGTCTATGTGGGTGGCAATGATCACAATAATTCAAAGACAATGATTTATGTACACCGTGTTGTGTGAAACGCTATTTAAAGCTCCGCAATCCAGATCGATACTAAATGTACAGGGTTGCATTTCCTCTGTGCATCTGCAGCCTCCTTAGCACACACACAGGCGTATATACAGGCAGGAGTTGGATAAATTCCCTTAAGTTTATTGATTGAGGTTGCAGAGTCCGATGCAGCGCAGCAAAGTGACCCCGGGGCCGATCCAGCATCAGGCAGAACTGAGCAGAAAGCCTGGAAAGACTCCAAACAAGTGTGCTCATTTGATTTGACGCTCCACAAGGTGAAAAATAAAGTGTGTGTGTTCATGTGACAGTCATATGATAGTGCGGTTTCACAGGGGGGGGGGGGGGGGGGGAACAGTGGCGTTAGTGTGGCTCAAAGGCCTCCGGGCTGCTTTGAGCCACAGCGCCGCCACCCCGCGGAGAACAGCGCTGACAAAAGCGCTGTGATGTTCCGTTGAATGACGTTGACAAAGCGAGCGCGGCACTTACGCCCAGGCAACAAATCTGTCACAGCGTTTTCAGCGTCGCCACACAAACAGTAAACAAACTCCTTGTTCTGAGAGTGGGGCGTAGATTTATTTAGCGGGGAAGCGTTCCCCCATTAGCGTTTAAATTGCTGTCGGAAATAGAGGCAGTCCACATTAACAACCTCGTCCTCTGTGCATAATGCTCCCGGCGTCTGCGCGCCTTGTCATTACCACCATTTCAGCTCCATTATTTCAACACCAAATCACCAAATCCCGCACTCGAAGCGGCTCGGGAAATGAGCGCGGCTTTGCCAGGCCGGCAGCTCGCCAGGCCAATCACGCGTCCGCAATAATAGAAATCTTCTGGCTGATGATAGACCGAGGCAATCACCGGGCAGGCTGAGTGGGGCTCTTCATCGTTGGCCTCTCCACCCCTGCTGCTGGTTTGATAGCAGGGGAGGGAGGGAGGGAGGGAGGGAGGAGGAGGAGAGGGAGGCTGGCACGGGGATCTGGTAGGTAGCCGGGCCCGGGCCTGTGTGCCTGGCAGGACGGACGGACGGACGGCGAGGGAGGGGAAACTGTAATAAAAGCCGCCTGTGAAGAGGGAATGTTAATATATTTCACTCCCGCTCGGGGTCAGACTCACTCAGGCTGCCTGTCTCATGTGTCTGCGTGCGGTCTAAAGGTCAGATTATCTCAATTACGGCCCGGGATCAGACGGAGCTGCACTCAAATCGCTCAAACCAAAGAAAAAGATGGAGCGGTGGCGTGAGGGAAGTTTGTAGATTGTTAGCTGAGTTTGTGGTGAGTTCACTTCTGAGCTCCCTGACCCTCCAAAATAACATCTGTGGGTGTTACACACTCACGTATTAGTCAGGCGGTATCGCTACGTGCTAGCACCCGTCCTCCCTTTCATCCCCTCATTATTTCTCTCCTCTCTCCCTCTATATCTCGGCTCCGCTCAAACCCGCCGCCCCCCCAGCGCCTCCGTCGCCTCAATCATCCCACACTCTCTGCCACCCTCCACTCCGACCCCCCTGCTCTCCCGTTCCCCTCCTCCGTCTCTCCATCTCGTTCATCTGCATGGAGAGCGTCTCACTCTGCCCGGGCTAATTGGCTCTAATTAGAGTCATTCAGCAGGGGTTAATCAAGGATGACTTACGCAGATTACGACTGGAGGGGGGGGGGAGACAGCCTATGTGCCACGCCGGCAGGCACGTAAGTCCTCCTCCCAGTGCAGCCTCGGGACCTGGCAGAGATAAATGTGGTGAAAGCTACGGCGCCAAACGTGACGAGCGGGGACGCACACGATCCACAACTTCATTTAATGTACTGAATAAAAAACTTCATCCGCCCTCGAATCTGTCCAACAGTTCATTCAGAATTTCCATCTTCAGTCAGTTACGAGAAAAGCTACAAGACCTGTCAAAAAGTAGTTAAGTTAGTAGCTACAGTGCGTTTGGCTAGCTAATCCCAAACACGACATCTCAGGAATTGCGGAACTCCGTCAATCGGCAACTTTCAAACATTTAGCGCCCAGAAACTACAATCCCTACACATCACAGTACTTCCAAACTTTAGATTTAGACGATGTGGAGAGTTACTAAGCACAGTCAGATTAATACGAGTATCTGAACAGGATGTTTTATAGCTACTCTGCTGATTGAGTCTGAACTTCGACAGCCTGACTGCTGCGTTTGTTTGAGGTGCACGTCCCCATTTATAGGCCCAAATTACCAACCAACATGTGTGTGTGTGTGTGTGTGTGTGTGTGTGTGTTAGTGTGACCCAGCCGTCTTCCTCACGCCTCCCTCCTATCAGTGTAGCATGCATGAGCAGAGTCACAATGCAATATCGCAGGTCTCTTTATTGCCTTCCCCGTTCTTATATAAAGAGGCCCGTGGTGTTTATTTAGGGAGGACTGTACTGTACTGAGACCCCTCTGGGACTGCAAACATAATGGCCGAGCCTCACACACACACACACACACTGGTGCGTATTGCCGTACTGGACAGAGAGTAATGGCCCAACCCCGGCTGGTAATGGCTTCTCTTTCTGCGTGAGAGTGTGTGTGTGTGTGTGTGTGTGTGTGTGTGTGTGTGTGTGTGTGTGTGTGTGTGTGCGCGAGGCGGCATACATGCATTCATCTGCGCGTGCTCCCACCAAGTCTATTTGATGTGACTAGTCCATTAGATTTTCAATGGGCTCCTACACCATAATCCTGAATACACTGGGAGTGTGTTTTTTTTCCGCCGGCTCTTCATTGGAACTCCCCCAGAGTACAGATTGCTCCTGTCACTGTTGAAGCAGACAAATTCCCCCTCATATCCTCTGCATATGGGATGGGATTGTCTCGTTATGGGGCCTGTTACGTTCCCCCGTAGCCACATTAGGGCCAGCGGCTGTAAAAAGACTATTAGGATCCAAATCATTCCGGACCGAAGACGGCACGGCTGAAGGGAAGTCAGCGAGGGAGCGAGGGGGGCGAGAGGGAAGAGACGTGGAAAGAGATAAAACAAGAGGAGAGCGGGATTAGGGGGGTTCTGCGCTGCCACACACACGCACACGCACACACACACACACGCACATGCATGCGCAGGGGCAAAGTACGTGTTCCTAATCCGCCACAGCCAATCAATAAGCACTTGACAGGTAGCGAAACACAATATAGAGAGCGGCATGGCGAGAGCCCCCGCTGCTTCTTCTGCTCCTTTTAAAGTGCAGTGTGACAGCTGAAGGGGAGACGAAGAAGAAGAAGCCAGTGGAAGACTTTGGGAGGCGGAGCAGGAATGTTGGGAATGTTGCTGAGCGTGGACGTTTTTGTCATTTTTTTTCCTATAATAGAGGCTTCAAAGCTTTTTCTTCCAAATCTGATTTTTATTCTCTTCCATCAGTTCCGTCATTCTTTCACCACTTATTCTGTATCTCTCTCTGCTAATCAATCAATCAATTCTTGGTTATTGATTTTATGACTTATGTTGTAAAAGTTACAGATTCAGAAGAGAAGAGCGGTTTGTACAGCGCCACCATCAGGTCTGCCAGTGTATTTGTTATTTGTTGGAGCAGTGAGTGAGAGTCTGGTGAGTTAGAGATACTTTTAGGCTCAAATCCCGAGTATCTCTATGGAGACTTTGGTGGGTGTTTATGTGACAAGTGTGAGACGGATCAGAGCCAAAATTTAATGGATTCTTCCCTGGATCGTGTCCAATCTATCCACCGAGTTTCATGAAAATCGATTCGCAACTTTCAGAGTAATCGTTCTGACAGCCCGGCCAAAAACAAACGAAAACGCTGATTTGTCTTAAAAAGTCAAATTTAGCTTTAAAAAAGGGGAAAAGGTGACTTATTGATTGAGCATTGTTTGTGTGAATTAAGGAACTCCCCCTTGATGAAACAAACTGATTTGTGGCGTGAACAGGTGATGCAATGTGGCAGCGGAGACGGACTTTGAAGATTTAATTATCGAGAAAAGGAAGGAGAGAAAGAAAAGAAAGAAAGAGTCTTTAATTGTTTTCTCCGTCCTTTCTCTCCCTCTGTCTCCCGCAGCAGATGAGGATACGGCACTAATGTCCCTCTTCCATCACTGCTCCTCTCCAGCTGCAGACCTCTGATTGGAGCTGGAGCCTCCTCATGATTGCACTCTCTTATTGGGCGCAAAGAAAGAAACCCTGGTTTAATTCATTCTGCCTATCGCTCCTTCCCCATCTTCCAGTGTTTGCTGGGTGGAAATTGGAAACGCCCCGTGAATGTGGCGGGAGAGGCGTCGCAATCCGAAATCGCAGCGCCATTACCCCCAATGGGGCAAAGCGCGGTGGGCCTGAAATATCTCTCACTCTCTCTCTCTCTCTCTCTCTCTCTCTCTCTCTCTCGCTCTCTCGCTCTCGCTCAATGATTGTCTCATCAGCGGGAGTAATTTGGGTTTCTGGTTATCGCGTCATTTCTGATGCCGACGAGGGGGGAGAGGCGTAATTACTTCTCTCGGCAGACGGAGAACAGATGAAGAAATGTGGAGTAATTAATAACTGGCTGTACCCTACTAGAGTAGATTCTGCCTCCTCCGAGAGACTTTACTCACTGTGAGGGACGAGTGGGGACGCACAGCGGCAGCAGGCTGATGGATCAGCAACAGGCATTTCAAAGAGAGTAAAAGGAAATGAGATAGCAAGGTAAGAGAGAGAGAGAGAGAGAGAAAGAGAGAGAGAGAGAGAGGCCAGGGAGGGATAAGAAGGAAGAAGATGAGACGGCGGAGTGATAGGAGAAGGAGAGAGAGAGGAAAAGACTGAAGATGGGGGATGAAGAGGATGGATGGCGAGGCGTCGGGCACAGATTGGCCCCCGGCTTCGGCGCAGATGAAAGGGAGAGGAGAGGAAATGAGAGAGGAGGTGGCAGACGCCGGCGTAAAACCGCCCAAAAAAACAACAGGGAGACAACCACGTCTCCAGATCTCCTTTAAGGGGCGACCCGGTCGGAAAAACAATCTCGCCACGACGCGGCACAAGCAAGATTCCCTCCGTCGTTATCCAGATTCTCATCTTCTTGTTTTCGATTCGGGGGCGTTGTTGTGAAACCTGCAGCTGGGAAATATCAAAGACACTCAACTCAAACTCAAACACGTTGACTTTCCTTCTGCTCTCACCTGCTGCAGCACTGCTGTGCACACTGAGGGACAGACTGGCTGTTTGACATAGCCCCAAGATGAAAGTGGTGTTATTGACTCGTGAATTAAGATTAGAGCCAGACTAATAATCCTGTTTAGTCAAAGCCTCTTTACCTCTCAGATTCTGTAGCTTCATCTCTCTAAACATGGATCAATATAAACTATTTTACAGTACATTCAATATCAGATAGTGTCGTGTTTGTTGTTGTGTCTTTTTCAATCATTTTGGTAGAGAATGACAAAGACAAAGAGGGGAGGAGGAAGAGATGTGTGAACCCAAACTAACAGCCCTTCATGTGTTTGTGTCAAACACACATCAACTCCTTTGCTTCCTCCTCTCTCTGTTCATGCGGAATAAAAGGGGGAATATATTACAGCCTGGACACGCTCCGGCCTGTTCTCACCGGCCCCTCTTTCATTTCCAAAGTCATGTTTACATAATGTTTGCCGTTTCCGCTCCAGAATGCGTGGATTATTTGGCGAGGCTCCCTGGCGACGCCATTCAGGGGCCTTCAATCTTATCTCCTGCCGCGCCGCAGCCTTGACAACACATTAGCTTTCAGTTTGCGCACGCTTACCCCCGGCCGTGCCTTGTTCTCCAGTCCTTGCTCTCCACCTCCTCTCATTATATCACAACAACTCCTTCACAGATGACAGTGACATGTGGTGTAAAGTGCACTTATTGGATTTGAAAACATTTGCACTTCTGTAATGTACAAAACAACACACTTATCCAATTCTTCCTTTTATGTGCGCACTCTGAGTGACAACAACAGGCCATGTAAGGTACTGTATCTTGAATCAGAAACCTCTCAGAGCAGATCAGGACTTCTGTCTATGTGCTTCTATGTCTTTATACTTTACGCTGTAAAAATGAAGGAAAACAACAACGACAATACACCCGCAACCAGCATCGGCCTACAGGTGGCGCTACAAAAGCACCTTTTCTTCTAATGGCCATAACTCAGCGGTTGTGGGTCTCACTCAATTTTAATTTAGCCGGTTTCATTCCTGAACAAAGGCTTCATATTCCCAGGCAAGAAATGATGATTATTACACGCTGCCATCGCTCTCCCTTCAGTGCTGATGTGGGAGTCTGCTCAGCTTCCCATTTTCATTCCGCACCACTTCTCCCTCTCCGTCTCTCCTTCTGTTTAATAAGATCTTGGCAGCGGCGGCGGCGGCGGCGGCGGCGGCGGCGGCGGCGGCGTCATCTCGTCTGGTGTCGAATGCCAGGAGTGGAGCGAGATGATCGGCGCTTGTCAAAATACAATCTGGAGGCTTAGGTGAAGTCAACAAGATGAGAGACGCTATCTGGGAGGAGAAGGAGGGCCGGCAGTGATGTTTACCTGTCTGTCTGCGGGCCTCGGCTAACAAACGCACACACACGCACACACGCGCACACACACATGCACATGGTGGCGATAGTCATCAAAGGAACACAAGCACAAACAAACTGATAGCAATCGCGTACAATCGCATCCTAGCAGTTGCGCAATCAAGTACACACACTGGACATGCAGATCCGTATAGCACACGCAAACACACACACACACACACACACACACACACATAGACTCATGTGTGATACTTATCTACAACAGCAGCACAACCAGGAGCTGATAGCTGTTACACACACTCCTGGGTAAGCACTTTCTCAATCGAGCGCCTGCGCACACACACAGACACACACACACACACTCTCACACTCGTGCCATGATTGACCATTTTCATATGTGCTGAGTGACTCTCATTCATGAGCGGCGGTGATGAATGCTGCATTAGGAACTCCATAGCTGCACTCTAATATTCAAAGACAATGCAGCAGAGCTTATTGAGGATCTGTGCTGATAAGCTGCAGTCAGAACAAAGAGGAATGGAGAGAGAGAGAGAGAGAGAGAGAGAGAGAGAGAGAGAGAGAGAGAGAGACGGCGAAAGGTAAATGAGTTTGAGTGCAGTGAAGAGGCCGGCATTGTTGCAGGCCACTACCAATCAATCACACTCATCAGCCTCTCTGAGAGGCTTTATTAACTATTCAGGAAGCAGCACGCCCCGTTTTGGCCATCAACTCATTCCCGGGTCTGTCTCTCTATCGACTTTGACTCGGCCTGCCGCCTTTTCCTTCCTGCCTCTCCACCAATCAGGAGGAGAGCAGCGCCACGCTCACGTCCTGTGTGTTCACTTTCTGACTGCTGGAGGGTTTCTGATGCTCAAATAATCAACTTTCTACGGGTTACCCTCAAAATAAAGACCATCACTAAGACCGCAACAGGAAGGGACAGGAAGGGACAGGAAGGGACAGGAAGGGGGGTCCGTTACTCTCCTTGGCTTTGGGGAAATTGCTGCATTGAAATTGCAGCAAATGCACAATTTCTCTGAGAGTAACAAACAAACACATTTCAACTCAGGTAAGCACTCACTGTGAGCAACCGTTCCTTTCAAACGCTTACATTCATTCTTGTGTTATAAGAATGACAATGCCAAAAAAGTGGAAATACAAGGACGGCATCTCGGAAAAGATGGAATAAGAAAGAAGAAGCTGGATGGATGGAGAGAGGGAGAGAGGGGGGAGAGAGGGGAGGGAGGGAGGGAGTGATGAAGGGAGGAACAGGTTCACTTCTCCCTCTCTTTATTCAGGTCCTTGTGTGCCAATTTTGCGTGTGTTTGCGCACAGCCAACTCTCCTATGGGTGTCGGTGATGACGCCAGGTGTGGTTGCTAGGAGATTTGTGACGCAACGGACTGCAAATCCTGTAAAAGTGAAGCGATGGGGTCTGTGGGGCTCCGGAGCTCTGGCAGGGACGTTTTCTCGGGGTGGAACACGCTTCAAGCCCCGGCAACCGCCACCGAACCCCAGCCCCCATCAGATCAGAGGAGGCTCGGGTGTGTTTGTGTTCCTCTGCCTCCTCCTGGAGTCGCTCTTAACAAGCACCTGTGGAAAGCAGCTGGCACACGCTGGAGGGACAGGGGGGGGGGGGGCAAATCCGCCGGGGTTACAGGGATGTTTAACGCCATGACAACAGGCACAGGCCCTCCGCTGATGCAACTACCCACCAGGGACGCACAGATGGGGGGGGGGGGAGGGAAGGACAGGGGAAGGTGTTTGCACGTAGGTGTGTGTACGCGTGTTTGTGTTTGTGCGCGTGTGTGTGCGTGTGTGTGTGTTTGTGCGTGCATATGCCCCCGTGTAGCATCTGTGTAGGTGGAGAAGTGGGTGGCGACGGAGCGATGTAAGGAGTGAGGTGCCAGTGTTTCAATTCCACATCGACTCTGACAAAGGAGCTCAACTCGTATTTACACTAAATCTGATGGAATACTTAATAATGTAACTGTGTGATGTTTTTGAAAACAGGCCCGTCGAGCAGCCTGAGTGACAACACACGTCAAGACGTCCCGATACACTCAATCAGTGCTCAACACGGAGGTAAACAGAGGCTCCGCACAAAGCAGGGAACATAAATAGTCACATTACAACACCTCAGGGAAATCATTATCCATTTGTTTTGTGGTTTGACTCCATTTTAAATCTGTTCTTGACTGTTTCAGGCTGCTGAAGACCAACGTTAACAATCGCAGAATGTTAACACACACACACACACACACACACACACACACACACACTAACAACCCGGATCACACAGCTGCCACTTTTAGATCGGTGGCAACACATGGAGACGCTTTTTTTTTTTTTTTTACTGTGTGTTGCCAGGTTGTGAATTTTCCACTTCCAGGGTCACGACCTTCTCTCTTTATTACACACGCTGTTGTAAATTCTTGTACATCATTAACGGAGACGGGCGGGGAATGAAACAGAGCTGCTGCAGTTGTAGATGATATGTTTGTTAAGGAGCGATAAAGCCAGATTAGTTGCAGTTTAATCAGTTTGTTTAGCTTTACTTCTAAATCATAGTTATTACTTGTAGGCTACGTTTACTGACATGGCTTCTTAAGAGCGTGAGGTACAATTCAAAGGCCGGCGCTCGCTCTGTACAGCATCACAATAAGTACAATAAGAATCCATCCCGGATATGATAATACTGCTTGCTCACCGGCACCATTAGACTGCAGATTTAGCAATTGATTTCAGTGGAGCCAGCTCTTACCGACAACATGAGCCCGGCGCTGGCAGGTAAATCAAAGGCTGCGGCTTGTTATCGGGTTTCATATGCAGCTTGAGGATCAGGGGGTATGTAATATAATAAAATAGGTGCTCGGTGGGAGAGCTCTGATGGTATTACTGCTGGTGCGCTGGGTCGGGGTATAAGCCCTGGCGGTCTCAGGCGCATATCTGGCCCGCATGTAAGCGTGTAATACTATAGATTCTCCCACACAGATCCAGGCAGACACATAAAAATACATATATATAAGTGCTGCAGGAGGACGATGCAGCTCCATCTCTCCCTCTCTCTCTCTCTCTCTCTCTCTCTCTCTCTCTCTCTGTGTGTGTATGTACTGTATATATATATATTTATATGTATACTTCCGCAGCAGAGGTATAAGCGGAAAATTGACACGTGTTTTGAGATAGTCTTGGAAATCTTTAATTCATGAAGATTTGACTCTGGAAACAATCACTGCTATTCTTATCGCGCCATCACGCTGAAGTATTGCTCAATCCCCACTCCTCTGCCTCTGACACGACAAATCCCCCCGGCCGGAAATCCAATCCCGCCTCTCTGTGACCGCGAGGAGGGGGAGGAGGACGGGGGAGGGGGGAGGGGGGAGGGAGGAGGGGGAGGCGCGCCGTGACGGATGGCTTGTAAGCATCCCGACGCGTTTCATCAACCCTTCTTTCTCTCTGTTGTCGAGGTGGGGACGGCCAAGACTTCCACGCAAGCTTCTCACCTTAGGGACGCCACCGCTGTTCAATAATTCAGCGGCCGCCCTCTGCTCCGGTCCTGCAGAGACGGCTCGTCAGTGACCGATGAACACCGTTGGCTGGGGAAAGGAAAAGGCCCAGACGGATGAAGAACACCTCCGTTAGTTTTCTTCAAACCCCCCAAATTTCGCTCCGACAACAAAGCAGTGACAGCGTTCTTTGACCTGCGCTGGTTGATCCGTATTTCTGCTCTGAGAAGAAGCCAAAGTTCATCGCGCCATCTCTGATACGCTGTAAACCCCGGGCGGACCGCTCTCAAGTGGCGGGATTTAGTTTTTGTGGGGAAAGGAGGTGAGGAGGGGGGAAGGTATCAAAGCAGGCAGACAGAGGGAAACTGGCAGGCAGACTGGCAGGGAGAGAGAGAGACAGGCAGGCAGGCAGGACGACACAGAGTTTGACCAATTAATCCTGGTGGGTGAGGTTGGCGTCCTTGGGGATTTCAAAGTGAGTTGGAGGTTAATGTGCTCCTGTGAAGAACACAACAGATAAGACGGCCAGTCCTCCTCCACGCCACGCTCCCTAAAAACAATCAATGCGCCCCGCTCCTCTTCGCCTCGGCGCGGACTCTGGTTTCAAAGCCTGCTCGACCGGTACGAGGATGAGACATCTCCGGTACTGCCAGCGATGTTTGATGTACAGAATATTACACCTAATTCCCACAATGGCTATATTGAGCTCGTGACACGTTGGCCACTGGGAAACTTCATACACTCCTCAGAGCTGGGAGTGTGTTTCCACCACAAATGTCTGCACAAACTGTGTGTGTTGGTGTAACAGCACACCACAAAACTCACTCTTATCTCCACTCAGCCCTGATAGTGTTACTTTTTCTGTGTGAATGAATGAATTCTGTCATAAATGATTGAATTCCTGTCCTTGGATGGCTTTGCAAAATCAGAGAAAAAAAAAGTCAGATTCCACTCTGTGTGTGTGTTAGGAGCTGTGTTTGTGTATTGGTTGTGTTCCTGCTTGTGTGTTTGTTCCTGGCTGGGCGTGGCTTCCTGATCCCTGTGCCCGCTGTCTGATTCCACACAGCTGATCACCGTCTCAGTGCTCATCAGTGGAGGTGTTTAGGGTCCAGGTGAGTCCTGCCTGGCCGGAGAGCACGACTACTCACTGTTCAGTATTCTGCAGCTTCCTGTCAGCTGCGTCGTGATGTAATCCCTTTATTGTTCATGAGACTTGGACTCTGCTTGCTGCGCTGTTTTTGTTTAAGTGAGTGGACCTTTAGTTGCTCCTGGATTCTGTTTTTGGGATTCACTCACTCTTGCTTTGTCAAGCGTTCCATGTTCAGCGTCTCCAGCTGCAGCGCCCAGCTTCATCCTAGTGTGTGTGTGTGTGTGTGTGTGTGTGTGTGTGTGTGTAGTTGTATATATGTTGAAGTACACACGTATTGGGCAGAGGCTTCAAATGGCCACAAAGGGAATAGGGTTAATTTTTAATGACCGTATCTTTCTTTTTCACTACACACATGCTGTAGTCCTAACAAGAAGGAGTCCCGCTCCCCTGCAGGGAATCCAGGCAGCCGTAACTTTCTGCCTCCGCTACATTTATGTGCGGTCCCATTAACAAGCCCGGCGGCCGGGAGGAAACGGCCGGCGAGGGAAGCCCGGAGGGTTCCTGAGTGACACCGAGGCGGCGAGCAGCCCTGCTGAGGGCGTCATTAACCGATTCCGCTTTGGGAAGTAAAGAAGAGGCGAAGCGAGGAGGAGGGCGACCGGGGAGTGTTTGGTACGGCCGTAACGTTGAAGTCAGGGGTGAGATGAAGCCGCCTTAATGAGGGGCTACGCCTCGAATCCAAACCGCCATCCGTGCAGCGTGCGCTTACGTAATTTACTGTCTCTCTTGCAGTGTGGAGGGCCGACGTGGGAGAGCACAAAGGCTGAGCAACCGCCGCATTATCATTGGCAACGCACGGGTCAAAGGGCTTTGTTTTTACATTGCTGGCTAGAATAAAGGGTTGCGACCCAATGTCAAGCATGGCACTGAGCGCCGGCAGAACTGCGAGCGCACGCTAACCCCGTTTCATCGCTTTGTTCTCTCGAGCCGGCCGCCCTGGAGATCTATAGGAGACATGCGCCGCACTCTCGGGCGCTCTGGCCTCCCTGGGTCCAGCCGTGTTTCCTCAGCTGAGAGCAGAGGAAACAGCAGGATCTAAATAGCTCATTAACTTTTGATGACTGGGTCCTTTGGTTGTAGATCTTGAAAGCAAACGGGAGCCAGACTCCTTATGGCTATTGATTCAGCAACACCCCCCCGCCCCTCCCCGCACATCCCCCAGAGGGCTGGGCGGGGGGGGCGAGGCTGCTCAGGACTCCAAATTATTCATGCGGGGATCCATGCATTTGTTAACGACTGATTGGGACAATGTGTCTTCGTCCGTTTCTAACGCACCGTCCACATTAGTTACATTATTCTGCCGGCACATTTGTCTTGCGCCGCTGCTCTAAACCTGATTCTTCCCTGTATCTTCATCTGACTTTAACAGATGTCCAAACAGCTCGCACACACACACACACACACACACACACACACACACACACACACACACACACACACACACACACACACACACACACACACACACACACACACACACCACGAGCCGCACATTGCACAATAAGATCAATGTTGTTAGATTTGCATGGGGGGACGTTAATGCTTTTGTCGCCATACAAAACGGAAGAGGTGTATGTAAATTTGGATTAAGCGGATAAGGCCCCTGTCAGCCTCCATAAGTATGGCCATTGTGTGTGTGTGTGTGTGTGTGTGTGTGTGTTTGCATGCAAATGTGAATGGTGTCAGCCAGTGGCTTTAGGCTGAAGAAATGCATATAAATGAACACTTTACCTGCAACCTGCCTCTTAAATTATAGGCTGCACTTATGAGAGGTCATAAGTGTATATGCACGTGTGTGTGTGTGTGTGTAAGCCGCGCATATACTGTAAGTCTGTCTACACGCCTCAGGAAAAGGCCAATCCGCACTTTCGAATCACCTTAACGCCGCTTGATGACTGCAGGCCGACGGGCTCTGTGTCCAAAGCTGATAGTGCCGCTCTGCGACTCAACCTATATCTGAGTTTATGTTTTCCTCCATCACGTTTTGTGTGGGCGCCAGGGGAGAGAGACTGGGAACCAAGCGGAGCGCTGATAAGGCGGCGAGGTGGCCGTGCAGAGGGTCAGTGCGGCAACGAGATAGGGCGGCTACATGGCAAAAGGAACCCGAGCGTGACCACTTTCTTACTCCTTCTCTCATCTGTTTCTACCGCCGTCTCTCCGCCCCTCGGGTCATCCTCAATATGGTCTTGTTATCTCGCGCAGCACCGGCGGCTGCAGAGCGTGCAGCTGTGTGTGTGTGTGTGTGTGTGTGTGTGTGTGTGTGTGTGTGTGTGTGTCTTTGCTTGCATTAGTGCCCTGCCATTTTGTCTGGGGTGCGTTCAGTTCTCTCCACATGATTTCAGCCCCGGTTGAGGTCGGCTGCAGAGAACGTGCTGTCGTCCTTTTGCGCCGTGGAACAAAAAGTGAGGCTCAGACGAGGTAAAGCCTCTGCATTGATTCCACTCCCACTCCTTGGCAGCGGCTGTCCTTGAATATAAATGACGCCGTTCCAACCCACTCCTCTGCAAAAAAACGGCTCCCAGAATTCTTCTTGGCCATCGCGGCGAGGATCTCCCTCATTTTCTGAGATTACCCACACCGACTCTTTCTCCCATAGCAACCCCGAGGATAAACCTGGACATCTGCCTCATCGCCAAGACTCATTTTGACTCCCCAAGAGGGGAGCAAACTAAGAGAGAATTTGATCTGCGAGTTCTCTAATCCCCGCCCCCCCCCCCCCCCCCCCCCCCTCTCTCCAATCGGGTGGGGCGGGGACATTTACCGTACACCTCGCTCATCTCCAGTGGCGGCTTTGATTCCCTCGCTCCTCTCTGCTGATTTTGCATAATCACGCCGTAATGAGGCCCGGCTGCGACTGCGCTCGCCGCCCGGCCCCCTGACGCGTGGCTAGGTAGCGCCCCATGCCACAGAGGGGCTGCGGCGAGGTCTTAGCTACGAGCGGGGCGGAGGATGAGGATGGAGGGAGAAGAGGTCTGAGTCCCTTTACTTCACTGGCACATTTGTTAGAAACGCAATTACACGGGCGCACAGAAGCATACCGCTCCCCACAATGATTTCTCCATTCCCCAGCCGGTGGAGCGGCTAATTTCCTTAGCAGCTAAGTACTTATAGATTGCCCTGTAACAGAAGCTCGCGACGACGGAGCGGCGCCCAGCGGACGAGGGCAATGTATCGCATGATTGTTTCCGCTTCATATCTGCCATATAGCACGGCTTGTTCTCACACTGCACTGCCACGTAACGCACCGGGCAGGTAAACACTCCGGCTGGGCCCTGATTTGATCAAGAACAGGCGTTTTGTGCCGTTTTTCACGGATGCTGGAGAAACAAGAAGAGAAAGAAAACAGTGGGCGGATGAAATAACAGAAACGCCTCGCGTTATAACACGATCCGGCACAACAGCCAGGCTTTTGTGCCGCGTTACATCGTGCCGTAATGTCTTCTTGTTATTTTGTCGCCCATACACAAGCACGAATACTCCTACCTGTGCTAGAAAATGATTATATTTAACCAAGTGGGTCCTGATTGTTTCATTGCCAAGCAGGAATTCAAAACCAAATCCATCCCTGGCTTCAGACAAAAGAGAGGAGGTTTGCTTTACCATCTGAAGGGGCTAAATTGCGATTGAACGCATCCAGTCAGAGTCAGTGAGTGTGTGTCCCATTTTCCAGATGGCGGAGATCTCGTTACGCAGTCGGGACACACTGGGAAAAAGGGGGCGATCAGCCAGCGCAGGCCCGCATGTCCCCTTAACATCAGGAGGGTCTCACACGAGAGCAGACACGAGGCGACGGACCGCTGCGAAGCTCCTGTCAGACTCTGCGGGGGGCATCATTTGCCCACCACGCCGCGCTTGTGGAAAGTGAAGCGGCGCCCCCAGTTGCCTTTGATGAGCTCTCAACAAGCGCACATCCACAGCCGCATCCCATGAGCAGCGGTGCCGTCTGATCTGTGGGGTGTTCTGTTTGTGTTTAAAACACAATATCAGCTGCTTCTCTTGAATTAATAACTAAAGAATGGCATAAATGAAGACATATGTAAGATACCAAACGCCAGGCTTTCATTTTGAGACGTCTTCTGATGTGTTTTGGAGGACAGAAGACACTTAAAAAGAGCATTGGGAAGACATTGTCTCTTGGTTGTCTCCTGTTTGTCTCTTGGATGTCTCTTGGATGTCTCTTGGTTGTCTCTTGGTTGTCTCTTGGATGTCTCTTGGATGTCTCTTGGTTGTCTCTTGGATGTCTCTTGGATGTGTCTTGGTTGTCTCTTGGATGTCTCTTGGTTGTCTCTTGGATGCCTCTTGGTTGTCTCTTGGTTGCCTCCTGGTTGTCTCTTGGTTGTCTCTTGGTTGTCTCTTGGATGTCTCTTGGTTGTCTTTTGGTTGTCTCTTGGTTGTCTCCTGTTTGTCTCTTGGATGTCTCTTGGATGTCTCTTGGATGTCTCTTGGTTGTCTTTTGGTTGTCTCTTGGATGTCTCTTGGTTGTCTCTTGGTTGTCTCCTGTTTGTCTCTTGGATGTGTCTTGGTTGTCTCTTGGTTGTCTCTTGGATGTCTCTTGGATGTCTCTTAGTTGTCTCTTGGATGTCTCTTGGTTGTCTCTTGGTTGTCTCTTGGTTGTCTGCTGTTTGTCTCTTGGATGTCTCTTGGATGTCTCTTGGTTGTCTCTTGGTTGACTCTTGGATGTCTCTTGGTTGTCTCTTGGTTGTCTCTTGGATGTCTCTTGGATGTCTCTTAGTTGTCTCTTGGATGTCTCTTGATTGTCTCTTGGATGTCTCTTGGTTGTCTCTTGGATGTGTCTTGGTTGTCTCTTGGATGTTTCTTGGATGTCTCTTAGTTGTCTCTTGGTTGTCTCTTGGTTGTCTCTTGGATGTCTCTTGGTTGTCTCTTGGTTGTCTCTTGGATGTCCATATGAAACTTTCCAGAAAGTCTAGAGTCTAACAAAGGTGTGATATCTTTCATTCCGGCTCTTCAGGGGGCGTCTGGTGTGAAGATCTTGAATGAGATCTTATGGATCTTATGAGAAATGAAAATATATGGGTTTTTTTAAATCTTGCCTTCCCATCATGCATCTTTTCTCCCACATCAAGGTCGCGTTGGCCGCGAAACCCAGACGCAGGTTTGTAAATATTATTTTCTTAGAGGCACGATTGAGATGATCTCTGTATAAAACACTGTGTGTGTGTGTGTGTGTGTGTGTGTGTGTGTGTGTGTGTGTGTGTGTGTGTGTGTGTGATAATGAAAAGTGGACTTGAGTGCTCTAAAAGGACGTGTGCAGCCACCCCTCCAGACACACACACACACACACACACGCACACACAGTTCAACCTACCCCACTGACCTGCTTTCTCAAACCATAGCACATCCACATGATGCTCTCTCTCTCTCTCTCTCTCTCCCTCTTGTGCGATCACTCACCCTCCCCATGTGCCAACCTTTGCCTCCTTTCTCCTTCTCTTTCCCCTCTTCTCTCTCTCTCTCTCTCTCTCACACACACACACATGAAGTGGGTGAAGTGTGGAGAGGTCTTGTGGGCGCTCATCACACACACTTGACAGAAGCAGTGCTCTTGGCGAGGAGGAGCTACATGATATATGAAGATGGCCATTTTGAGCCACGCACGAACGCACACACACACACACACACACACGCACACACGCACACACAGGCACACACACAGACTGCTCATCAGCCCCCTGCCCTCCAACCAGCTCTTGAGACGCTGATGGTGACATATATGGAACACATGCAGACTGAAGCCTCTTAAATATTCATGTCTCGTCTGCGCGTCTGTACATTTGCGCGCACATCACAGACGGGCTCGCTGTGCGTGTGTGATTGAGTGGGTGCGCTGCAGGTGTGTGTGTTGTCTGTGTATTTTGCAGACAGATGTCAGTCTGGACTGGTGGGCTGCACAATGGTACATCATTGTACACTTAGCACGCAGCTGTGAATACATACCGTCCTACATTTGGCCCTGAAATCACTCTGTGGATTCCTCACACCGTATCTCAACAATATTGAATACAAAACTGATTTGGTAAGCTATGAATCTTATTCCCACGGCAGCCAACCTGAGTGCACATCGCACGGCAGATGCACATTTATCTTCTCACCAGAGTGAAAATCAAATTAAAAACAAATACATCTCAATAATTCCGAGGGACGAGCTTCGGCTGCAAATGTAAAGGAAGTACACAGTGTTTATATGTATTTATATGTATACAGTATTTGGTCTTTCGTGTTCTTTCATGCATGAATTATGAATTGGCTCCAGTACAGCATGTTTTTTACTTTGGTATTTCCATTCCACTCTTCTTTTCACGTGTACACACTGTTCCTGTCTGGTGAATGTAGCTTCTTCGCAGGTTCTCACATTTAATGACTCTCAGCAGTGTGTGAGCCTTTCAGAGAGCTGAGTATTTCGTTATTGCAAATACATCTTCTTCCATCGCTCACTAGTACTTATTACTTGTGCCTGGCATACAGGAGTGGTTTTGTGCAGCAGGCTCATCTCGGTACGACCCATCTTGGCTGAGAGCCTCCCGCAACGCCTACGTGGTCCTGAAGAGGCTCGGGGCACAAACAGCTTTGCCGTTTCTCTCCTCGTATCTACATTCGGCTCTCCGGCCTCAAGGTCTGTCTCAGTGTTGTAAGGCGCGGGTGGAGTGTCGAGGCGTATTTTGCCGGTATAACACTTGAATCTAATCAGTGGATAGGCCACTTTGAGGGTGTTTGGAGAAACCACTTGTACCCACAGGCAATCAACACCTCATCAGAGGCGCCCCTCTCATGTGGAGAGAAGGGGGCACGAGACCCTGGAAGTGAAGAGCTCAATTTCACCTCCTTGTCTTTCTTACCCCTTCTCTTCTTCTCTCTGTTCTTTGATGTCTTGCTCCTTCTATGCATCCAGGTTCATTCTCATTTATCCAACATCTTTTCTGCCACCAAACCACACAAATAAAAAAGTTACGGAAACGTCACTAATGACCAAAGACGAGTTTCCGATTTTTTCGCATCTATGCAAGACCTGGATCTCTGCTCGCTTAAGGTACAAAATGGGCCGAAAGCACGCAATCAATCCTGCTCTCCGACTCGGGAGCAGCGCAACAAATCAGAGGCGCGAGAAAAGAGACAAGAGGGTAAAGATTGAGTATTCAAGCTACATGACAAGAGAGAAACAATAAGAGGCTGGGAGCGCGAACATAACAGAACACGGCGCACAATGACAGCTGCGGCCAGAGAAGGTTTGTGTGTGTGGCTGACATGAATTGTGCCTCGCTGTCTTCAACCCGCAGTCGGCAAAAGCTAAAATTGGCCAAGCGATGTGGTCTGAGTGGGAGACAGACAGACTGAGGATGATGCTTCAAGAGTACTGGGATGAACATTTATCGTAGGAGCTCTACTGGGGGAAAGACAACACGGACTCAGACTGAGATTTACTCGAATTCTGCAGAGGGAGTTATCTACACGCTACCCGCTGTCACACGGCGGCGGCGGCGTATCTCCACCCGAGCGCCGCACATTGATCTGCTCCCGAGCCATAACAGAAGGAACGTATGATGTCTGTTCTCTCTGAATACACTTCCACCTGTTTCCTCCAGTCAATGGAGACAGAGAGAGAGAAAGCAGGGGAGATGGTAAAAGAGAGCGAGGATAGGGGAAAAAAGACATAACACACACACGCACACAGAGAGAGACACAGTAATGATGTTGTCAGACAGCTCTGTGTTTGAGGGCGAGACTGCGAGCGAGCGCGCGTGCACGGCGGAGACTTTCGCATCATTGTGTTAGACAGGCGCTCCATCAATGTCAAGTGGCAAATTTGGAGGGAGAGGCGGCTTCCTGCAGTTGCAACAAATCTCAAAAAGCCCTTTTGTGTCTGTCAGTCGAGGAGTCTTTCATTTTGACGACGGCGGGAACCAACAAACATCAGACTTAACAGCGCTCTTTTCATCTCGCCCGGGATAAAGGAAGACAAACAAACTGGTTAGGTTCTCCTCTGCCGCTCCATTCCGGAGTCGGCCGCTGTGTAGATACTGGGTAATGATGCAATATTATAACATAGAATTCATATATTAAGCTGGATGTGGAAGATTAGCTGTAATATAATATTTATTTATATCATATTCTTCAAATAAAGCGCGTCAGTACTGTGTACCTTCTGAATATGGATGTGATCCATGGCCTTCCTCACTGAGACATCCATCAAAAATAAGACCATAAGTAAGATCAAGCATGGCTCCTTGTGTCAGACGCCTGCCCCGGTTAATGTCCTGTGTATTTTCCAGTTTAGCGGTTGCGCTGAGGACGCTAGTGGCTATAAATAAAAAATCAAAACCAAGTATGATGATGCCACATATCTCACTTACTGACAGCTCCACGTCAGGTGAAAATGACACTGAACAGAGGAACAGTACCAAAAGTATTGATACCACGCTGCAGGAGGAGGATCGATACGAGCTAAATATAAGTATGCAGACTCCCTTCTCTCTCTTTTCCTCTTATTGCTAAGTCATGCCTCAAAGCACGGCGCTCTGACTGCCAAATGTCAACCAAAGACTTTTGGCTGTCAGCCGTCCTTCAGCCGGCGTAACGTCTGCGCAGAAACATTTGCTTGTTTTTCCTCGCCTGCTAATGAAATGTCACCAACTGTTACACATTTTTTCAGAGCAAAGGAGACGCAAGAAACGCTAAAGGAGGGCGAAGCAGCAATCAGACCGATCTAAATGAAACCTGTGCTGTGCTTTAATATGCAAAAACACACACTGATCTGCCTCTGTAGTAGCATCATTCACACTGTGTGAAAACAATCCATTTTAAGTACTGATTCTTTGAGGTCACCTCCTGACAATCACGTTCTCCTGTGATTGGCCAGCTGCCTCAGGTCCAAAGCACTAACTCAGTGTTTGCCTCATTCATAACAATAACACAAGCTAGCTAGCTTACTTTTTCAGTTGCCATTGAAGAGTGTACATTCTGTGTATCGAATAAGAAAGATAAGCGTTTCTCTATCAGTAATATAGTATCCATAACATTGAATGTATAATTAATACGATATAACAGTGTAAACAATGAGAGAAAATTGCTACATAAGCTACATTCATGCTATGTTCCATTTAACACAACATGGCCTTGCACAGACACAAGCACACATCCTTGCTTTTCCCTTTAGGATAGAATCTGCTGGATAAAAGGTGCAGTCCCCCTCCCTACCTCCCCAAACCCCTCGTCCCTTCCTCCCCCTCCCTCTCTCCTTGCTCTCCATTATCAGAAACATCAAAAAAAGAAGGTTGCCATCTCCAAAAAGACTCCACCAAGGGCTGGGAGGGGAGGGTAGAGTTGGCTTTAAAGGGTGGGGGGTTGACAGGGACAGAAAAAGAGAACGTGGCCCATGCAGCTGTGAGCCTGGTGCCTTATTCATGTCCCAAAAACCCTCTTGTGTTTTTGGTGGAGGACAGGGTTCCACTGATTAGCGCTAGAATGTTCTAAAGAAAGGGAGAAGGTGCCAAGTCGCTGCCTTCAGGAAAGTTGAACAGAAGGAGAGAGAAAGAACTGTGTGCAAGTGTGTGTGTGTGTGTGTGTGTGTGTGTCAGTGTAAGATAGAGAGAGAGAGGGCAAGAGACATAGAGTGTGTGTTGTTGCAATGATGAAGTCATTTCTTCTGCTCGTCTTTGAGTGTCACATCTTTGATGCCACTTAAAAGCCTCCAACACACACATCATTAACGAACAGAGGAATTGTCTCTCAAGCTGGACGAGGAGGGGGTGCTGCCAAGTGTGTGTGTGTGTGTGTGTGTGTGTGTGGTAATTCCACCACAAAGAGGTGCACAAACAACGAGGCAGATTTGTATCACAATCTTGACATTTTGTTGCCTTTGTTCTTGTTTGCTAGCGTGGCTTTAGCTTGTTTGGTTGGTTATCTGTGTGTCCTTGGCGCACGTTACTGAGGTCTAATTTAAACATGTCGTCTGAAATGTGTATGTTTATATAACGTGTTATCGCCTACAGCTTTTAATCTGTTCTGGAGCTACACTTGGAACTAGCTTATCTTCCATTTTGCATTGCTAGTTGTAGCTGTCTAAATAGCGGTAATAGCCTGGAACTAAGTCTCCAAAATGTCCAATGAGGATGAAGTATGTGTGACAAAACTGAGACCTTGTGACTGTCTTGAGAACTGTTTGATGTGGAATACTTTTCACATTATTTACTGTAGTTATTCAGTCTATACTTGTAAATATACTAATGAATTTAATGAAAATGTGTAAATTATTGCTGTACAAAATCCGCAGAGATCAGATGAAGAAACTACACATTAGCGCATTGCGTCCAATCGCTTTAGTAGCGAATGTCAAAAGAATCAAAACCAGATATTAAATTATCAGAAAATCTTGGCCAATACCAAGAAACTATAAAATATTGATACCCTGCCTTAAATATGCAAATTGGCATATAAAGCAGTTTAGTTAAGCGCTTTGTCGTGTTTGAAATGTCACAGAAAATGAAAAGCTGAAGGTAAAATAAATCAACCTTTTCACTACTCTGACCTCCACACTATTTAAATGTCAAACTGCCGTCTGTTTCTGAAGCCGCGGTGTAGTGTTTCTGCGGTGGATGTCGTGCATGTTTTAAGTCCCGGCACTCACCCACGGGTGCTTTCAATTCTCCCGGCTGATTAAGCCTCATTTCACTGTGAGGTTAAGGAGAGCTGTGGCGGCAGTTCACTCAAAAGCTAAAATAAACTAATAAGGGATTGAGGGAGATTAATCAATTCAAGCACAGGAGGTTTTGAGTATAACTAAGCATTTTAGTGCCATAATTTCCGAAAATAAGGTAAAATATCTGAGTTGAGACACCTGTGACCCAATAAATGCCTTCAAATTGAAACTGTTTATCAAAGGATTCCATAGCTGTAAGTAATGGCGTGAAGTTTAGACAGTTGATCCGTGAGATTCGACTGCCGGTGTCAAACATTTTGACGCGAGAAACTACAAACCTCCCTTTCCTTCACTCTTACACCGAGAAGAAAGAGTTGTTCAAACTATCAGGGATCATATTACCATACGCCGTTGACAAAAAAAACGCCAAAAAGTGGAGGCGAGGTGACGTTGGCTGTGATGGATTACCTACCGCGAGCGAGCTTCAAGTCTCTGCTAGATGACTGTGAAACCAATATCTGCCTGCGAGGTAAGAAAACACATTTGGAAAGCTTAAATAAATGTGTGAGAGCGGAGCTTAGAGGCGCCGGTGTTTGTCCGTGTGCACGCCTGCCACGCGTGCGGTAATGACGCTCAAATCCGCGTTCCGCCACGTGGCTGCGCAGCGGGGGTGAAGACAAGCAGGTCGCGTCCCCAAATGAAAGCGGAGAGGAGATGGAAGGCGTTTGTGTCCTTGTCCCCGCGTGGAGGCTCTTGTCATTGTGCAGAGACGGCCTGTGATGTCCCCTCCCCCCCCTCGCTCGCTAACATAAAGCCCCCTCAGGCTGCTCCATCGCCCACCTGAGGTTTCAAGGTTGCTCCTCTGCTGTCACATTCTGACGACTTGTCTGCTGTGAAAGCAGCGTTCACCTCCTTGTTGTTTTCTCTGGAAGCTTATCATTAAGCTCCCCTCCCACCACAGATGAGGCCGGTGAACAGGTGATTTGCCGTCACCCGTGTTTTCACAGTCTGTGGGTGCTATTTTTTTTTCTCCCCAAGGCTGTGATTGGTCATGTGACACCAAAATGTTCTCGATTTTGTAGGATTATAGTGGTATACTCACATGTTCAGGCAACTTAACACAAAAATAAATAATCTTACATTCATCTTTGCTTGCTGGCTCGTTTGTCCGTCCTCTTCCATATTAGCTACACATTAAAGTGACGTAGTGAACATTCATGAACTTCTGACCCAGGCCTTGAAGCAGCTGGCCAATCATTACAGAGCACATCATAAAGAGATGATGCCTAAAACAGCTTGTTTCACTCAGTGTGCACACTGGTGAGGACAGTAAGTGAGTAAACGTTTGTTTTTGCTTTCACCTTTAACAGTTTTAGGATTAAATGTGGACATGTGATCACTTTGTGGGCGCTGCAGAACATCACAGGTCTACGATTTATTTTTCAGATAAAAGTTTCTGAGGGCAGATTTCTCTTTTAAGGCCTCCTTTTGTCCTTTTTAATATTGAAGGTGTTGTTCCATATTTCAGCACACCCACTGAAAATAGCTGGTGTCATTACACTGAATGAATTCGGATCCGATTTTTTAGGAGTTTTCCAAGGTCAGCCATAGAGTTAGGACACTTGTACACACACACATGCACATGCATACGAACATGAATACACACTCGTGGGTCGATAAATCCAAACACACCGGCCTTGGTGCAGTAAAACCAGCAGTCTCCCTTTTTGTCTCTCAATCATTCCTTACAGAGTCGTCACACACCCCAACACACCCCAACACGTCCGTCCTTCGCTCCATTCAGCCCATTCAGACCTTGGCAAAGCAGTAATTGAATGGAGCCAGAATGCCTGAAAAAGCATGAGGTGATCTTGAGTCGTGTTTTCATGGTCTAGCTTGCAAGCTCAAGTGTCCAAGATCAGCAAACGCATCTCAGCTTGCCTCCTCAGATCTCCCACACACGCTGTGGAAGTGAGATACTTTGTCAGACTGAAAGCCATGTGTGTTTAAAGTATAAAAAGGGTTTTTGGAGTTGTGGGATAAGTTTTCATATGAGAAGAAATCAAAGATGAAATTGATAAGACGTGGCATTCAAACATGGAAGAGATGAATTCTGTCCTGTGCTTGAAACTTCCACACAGAAATGGTCTGTTTGTATCAGGAACAGGCTGACATCGCTGCAACCAGCATGTTTCTTTCATGACTCGGTAACAAACGGAATGACGTTAAGAATTCTAACATCGCTCTGATGCTTGAAAATCAAAGAGGAGAGCTGAAAAAGCTGAAAGAGCTGTAAAACAACGCATGAAGACAAATCTACTAAAACAATTGCAGAAGATTTATTCCCCTGCAAAAGAAATTGAATCAACGTCTGAAATCTCAATTGGATTTCATGAATCCCATCTCCACAGCATGGAGGTCATGCAGGCGCCAATCCTTCCATTGCACTAAAAACATGGAAACCACCAAAATTAAAGTTACGACGGCAATATTTTTTTGTCTCACACCTTCACCCTTGTGTCCTCTTTCCTTCCTTTCATCATCATATATCTTCCCTCCCCCCATGTCCCCGTTGTCCACACTTGTATGTGTACAGTTTTATTTTTACAAGGACATATACAACCAGGATGACAAACTGCAAGCAATTGGCGTCTCACTTGTATCTCAGTGTTGGCGCTGTTGTTGGCCAAACAGGTGATGCACCAATATCTGTCAGCTGGGCGTAAATATGGATTTAAGGCGCCCTTTGATCGGGAGCGCTGTAAAAGCACTGGAAACTGTCAGTAACAGTTATTGAACGCGCAACCTTTTAAAGACGAGACCGACATCAGCGCGCCTCTGCAAAAGCAGGGAGGACGCGGGAGAAAAACTGTGTGAAGAAAGCGTGTAGACTGAGTTTATCTGTGTGCAGTACATGATATTTTCTTCACTTTAAGACTCTGGAGCTGTCAGCATGATGGATCATGTTTTAGGGTTGGGTCTCCAGGGAGCGATCTGTTGTCAGTGCTATCAGCTCTGGAAAGAATAGACAGAAAAGAGAGAGAGAGAGAGAGAGAGAGAGAGAGAGAGAGAGGGAGGGAGGCTGACAGAGGGCAGCAGACAGAGAGAGCAGAAGCAGTCCTCATTACAGCCCAAATCCTGCTGGGGGTTGACCAAACTGGGGCGATTTGAAGTTTAAAGTTTAAAGAAATTCCCGGTCTCTCCTCTTCTGCAGTATCTCTTTGTACTTTCATAACAAGGAAAGACACACACGCTCCCACACACGCACACACACTCACACACACCCGGCGCCCCATCTCTGGCCTGTGGGAACTCATTATCTTCCCAGACGAGCGGTGCCACTAGTTGCCAGGTCGGTCTCCTGCCGCCGTGTTATTTCGTGACGTCGCCTACAAATGTGGGTTACGGCCGCAGAAACGCGAGGCGGCTGTGGGCGCAGCGGGGCGTGGCTCTGGCCTCAGGGGGGCGGTATCATCTTGACCCCAGGGTCTTCGTTTGCATGGATCCTGCACAGACCGTTCACTAAAACAGAATATAATTACTTTGGGAGGCCAAATTAGCGTTTGTGTTTGTGGATTCAAGAATGCAGAAGGATAGTTTATCACGCAATATTTCCCATAAACCCCCTGACCCACTATGACATCACTCAATAGAGCAGATCTGGAAAATGTGTGGTTCTATATTAATTAATTCTTAATTCTGCATTCACATACATATAATATCTCAAATTTAAAAACATATCTGTGTAAACTGTCCTGGGGAGGGAGCCAGCAGAGTTTAGGCCATGCTGTGACCTTAATCTTGTATATTCTGACCCCGCGTTGGCGTTGGACCAAAGGCCAGGAGGAAACTCTCTACAAGGTTCATCCTCAGAGGAATATGATCGATGACAAATTCCTGTATTATGAATGTCTGCACCACATTTCTGTAAATGTAATCACAATAGAAGCAGTTGGACGGGTGACGTAACCTGGTTGTGTTTAGATTTGGCCTTTTACTCCCCAAAGTGTTGGCGCTGATTGGACGACCACTTCAAAACCCCATCAGTTTTCCTCGAGAATCCATAATGTGAACGACAGATAGAGCCGCCATCCCGGGAGTGTCGGCGAGCGGGACTGCTGTGACCCTGGATGGAGGTCACCGGGTCATCCCACTCACCGCTGCACAGATGATCTACGCAGCAGCTCACAGAATCAGGTCGATGGCGTAAACTAAATCCAATAGGAATATTGCTTTTTATTGATTTTTTATCCACCTTGGGATAATACATGTATTTCAGGGAAGGGATGGGTCCCGGTGTGCACGCTTGTGTTTATGTGTGTATGCGTGCACATGCATAAACACACACGGGGGTCGGTCGTTACGGTGTGTGTTGACTAATGCCTTCATCATGAGTGTGAATGGAAACGTAATTCTTCTCAGACATATTGGAGACATAATACAGTATAAGACTATAACTTAAGAGCGAGCGGGTTATTATTAGTGTGCAGCGCCTCGCTCGCCCACTGCTGAGAGAGAGCGAGGGAGAGAGAGAGAGAGAGAGAGAAAGAGACGGAAGAGAGTTATTTGTTAAATGCCACGACGACTGTACCGGGCTCCTAATTGGATTTCCTCTCCCCGCTCAAAACGTCCCCACTACTCTTTATGAGAATGACCTCTGCGTCGGTCACACGCACACACACACACACACACACACACACACACACACACACACACAGATTTTGGTCAAGCATTTGGCAGATACACTTTCTTCGGCAGATACACTTCCAGAACATTCTTCCTACGAATACACACAAACATGCATGTGTGTGTGTGTATGAGCCTGTACACACACACACACACTGATACAATCATATTTGGTTTTATATCTAAACATATACGGTTTATTTTAAGTGGCCTCTTTTACTCAAACACACCCCGACACTTGCAGTGGAAAGTACTCAAGCACCACTCTGGTATAATTTAAAGGTAGCTGCTCGTACTTTACTGCCACATTTGTGTTTTTGAGAGCCTTCATCCTTTCCAACACTACAGTGTGACTCACGCATGCTTGACTAGATTTTGTTTGACAATCAGGCATGTAAACAACAACAAACTAAACTTGTAAACTAAAAACTAAAAAAATGCGTTTGGCCATTTTCCTTCAAATGAAAACAAGCAAAGCCTTTAATCTGAAGGAATGGATTAAAATGCATTACATATTTAAAAGTATTTACTTTAATTAAAAAGTAATTTTTTTAATTTCTATTGAATTAAAATAAAATAAAAATTCCTGATTTGTTTCTACTAATTTTTGGGGTATTGCTTTATTTTCAGGAATTTTCTACAATCCTGTAAAAATGTAAATCCTCTAATCTAATCTTTCTTGAATGAGTAATACAGTCACTATTTATTCATATTTGTTGTAAAGATTTATTCCTGAAATAAAACTCAAAAACAAAACTGAAGAAACAAATATAATAAATGTAATAATAAATTAAATTATATAGACACTTTTCCAAGCCAAAGTAATCATGATTTATAAGAGCAAATAAAAACTAAATTCTTCAGAAGAGATTCTACAGGATGAATACTTATACATCCCCACGCACACACACACACACACACAGCTCCGTGCTCGCCCCCGTTTCTGTCTCTCCCGGAACTTTAATAACGCTCCCACGCCTTCCCTACTTCCCCACTTGCGCCATTTGTCATCGCACAAAGTGGACCGTGCCTTTACACACATCTGTACGTTGGCGTCCTCCCAAACACTCCAAATCCTCAAGATGTCAACGGAACCACAGGTGCGATGCGTCGGTTCGTTTTCCAAATTAAAGCTAATTAATGCTAACGAGCCTATCAACAAGGAATCATGTGCGTCGGCAGTGTTTAATTACCGTATGAATAAATAAAATGAAGCGTTAACATGGAGTCAGCATATTGTTGACTGTTTGTATTTGGCCAACATAGATCCAGCAAACGTGTTCATTTACATACATGATAAGGAAAACGGCTCGGCGCAGCTATTAGCATGCAAATGGCTCCATTCATAATAGAGCCTATTGAGGCAACACTCAAACCTCTCAGAGGACGAGAGAAATCAGCCGCCGCCACGCTGCGAATACGGGTTTGAATGGAGTTGAATGCAGTTTTATGGTGCAGATTTCAGCTCGGAAAAAAACCAAACGGCGCTCAGGGTGACGTCACCGCCGCAGGAACCAAACGCTCGCCACTTTCACCTCAAATTATTATTCCCTCTGTCTCTTTCTGTAAGCGAAAGGCAGAATGTCACGTTTAATATGCACAACAAGCTCCTCCGCCAATCCCCACGAGTTCCCCGGTGCCAGATGACGAGCAGGCTGTCAGGGGTCACCCGGCAACCCGGTCGCTCGCTGAAACGCCCGTCCGGCCCTCTGCGGAAGCGACCTAATAACGCTGCCAGGCGGCGGCGCCCACTGCGCGGCCGCAGATCGTGATCTCGGCATCAAGGATTACAGCTCCAGCCCCCCACCCCAACCCCACCCCCACCCCCCACCCACCGCCTCAAGGAATCCTCGCCGCTCAGATTCGCTCAACAGTTTTACGAGTTTGGGGGTTTTATGTGCTTCCGTTGACTTCTTCCCTCTTCCTCGCCTTCCTCCTTCTTCTTCAGCTCATTTCCATCGCCATGCCCTGCGGGGAATCGCCGAGCGTAAAAGTTGTGTCTATCCCAAGTCTCTCCGCTCAACTTCTGCAGCCATAAAACAAAATAAAAATGCGCTTTAGTGATTTGTCAACTGGTGTCCTCGGGGGAGACGGAACGTCGGGAGTCGGTCTCTCCTTGAAATCTTTTGTTTGGAGACGCCGCCTGAGCCATCTTTCAAAAGTGTTGGGCGATGTCGCGTGTGCGCTCGTGTGCCTCATCACGTGTACTTTTTAAAACTCCATCACTATCATCTATGAAGTTGTTGTCATGGGGCCGTCATGTCAGTCACATGAGTCACATGTCCGCTCATCTGTACCCCCCCCCCCCCCCCCTCACCGCACCACTTCCACTTCACATCCTTTGTCCGTCAAACGCCACTCCACCTCGTCTCGCCTTCATTGTTGAAACCTCTCAGACCTGGTCCCCCCCCCCCCCCACTCTCCCCCGTTCTCCATCCATTCACACCCAGCCCATTAGACAGACAGGCACGTGCCCCCCCCCCCCCCCCCCCTCCGCCCCCGTTCCCTCGCCGCTCTGCCGGGTGGCAACAATAGAGACCAGAGAGCCAAAATGGCAGTCGCTCAACCCCGCCCCCCTTCCCCCCGTCCGGCCCCTTCCCCCCCCTCTTCCCCCCCTCCCCCGGGGGGCCCGTCGCATATCAGCCCAGCCAATCTTAATGCACGTCTTCCGCAACAAATTGGCCAGTTTACTTAAGAGTCTGCCGTGGCCCATGAATATTTGATGCTGCCAGGGCTGCAGAGTGGAGGGAGGGATACAATGACAAGGCCTTATCTTATTTAGCCAGACAGAGGGGGTCGGTTCCTGGCCCCGACCCGTAACACTCCTGAGATCTGGACCGGTCCTATCCAAGACAAGCCGACACTACAAAACCTTTTTTTTGTCCACCAATATCCCTAATATGACACCGACTGCTGCTGCTGGACGAGAACCAAAGCCAGAGGAGAAGAGAGGAGGAGGGTTTTTGTCCCCGTTTCTCTCCCTCTCTCTCTGTCTCTCTCTCTCTCTCTCTCTCTCTCTCTCTCTCTCTCTCTCTCCCCATCTCTCTCTCTCTCCTCATGATTGACATTTGGGCGCTCACACAATTGGGCTTGGTTGGACCCGAGCGTGATTTATAACGCCGCTCTCCTTACACATGTAAATTTCAAATTCACGTGACCAAACGGAGAAAAATCATGGCAAACACAGGAAGCTGATTACGGCGCTGGCTGGCATGGCGTCGTCTTCCTTACAAGAGGTGCAAAGATGTGGTCGTCGTCAGAGCGGAAACACGAGCAGCGTTATCACTCTACATGCCAAAGGTATGAGAGAGAAACAGGGGTAGTTTTGCCAATTATCCCTGCCCCTCCTCTCTCTCTCCCTCTCTCCCTCTCTCTCTCTCTCTCCCTCTCTCCATCTCTCTCTCTCTGTCCCCCTGGGCCGGGGGCTCGCTGTGTGATTTAAAAAAGGCCTCTCATATTGCCTGGGCCGTGATGGCGAGTAATACTGTAGCCTCCAAATCAATGGAGCCTGTCCTAGATTTCGCTGCGGTCTCAACTCCCTCTCTCTCTCTCTCTCTCTCTCTCTCTCTCTCTCTATCTCTCTCTCTATAAAGGGATCTGGAGGGCACTCTATATTTTTATTACCTGCTGAGAGGAATGGAGAGGCCAGGACCTGGATCTCATTTCACACAGACACACACACACACACACAAACGCACAAGCACACGTAAAGCGCTGGAACGTGCACACGTGTACGTACACACACACACACACACACACACACACACACACACACATACATACACTCTGGGGTCTACAGGTCCACTTTGTCCACCTGCCCCGAGCCTCCCTGGTGGTTAGATTAAGGGGACCTGAGCAGAGACTGTCTCCGCTCATTAGAGGCTGAACGCAGCACACAAACCACACACACACAGAGAGAGAGAGAGAGAGAGAGAGAGAGAGAGAGAGAGAGAGAGAGAGAGAGAGGGGGGATGCAAATGCCACACTGGGTCACAGTGACTTCTCTGCTGACTGTGCACTTTGGCAGGAGCGGGAGCAGAAAAGGTTGCATCCAGTTTCTGCAGCGCGGGGAGGGCGAGAGAGACGAGAGAACACAAATAAGATGTACTGTACGTCGTGTTGTAGAAGGGGGGGGAGGGGACCAGACCATAAATCTCTGGCATCGCAAAACTTTGTGCCAACTTGTGCAACGTTCAATGAGCCGTTTTGCAACACAGTCTTGACCTCAGGCCCGGGGTTTTATGACGGGCTAATCCTTCACCATCGCAGGCTTGAAGTGACGATGTGGGGCGAGAAGAACGCTGAAGCTTTATTGGAGGACGTGGTGTAGAGAGAATGGGTCCAGTAAAGGTAGAACTCCTGTAGAATGACAGTGAATGCGTTTTAACACAGAACGTAGAAGGTTTTGAAAGGGTGACAGGAAGGGAATAAGGAGAGAAGGGAGGGAAATTAGGGCTGACAGGGAGCAGGAAAGAGAGAGGAGGCGACATGAGGAGAGTATGAATAAAGAATGAGGTAAAGAAAGGGAAGATGTACTGTTTAATGAATGAGAATGAGATAGAGAGCATTAACAACACAAAACCTACAAGGTTCATCAGCCGATGGGATTGGCTGAAGAAGGAAATAAGGAAAGAATGAAGGGAAGGGACACTCAGAAGGACATGCAGCAAGTAGAAGGGAAAGAAACAAGGAAGGACACAAGGAGAGTGAAAGGACGAAAGGATGGAGAGAGAGAGAGAAGGAGGAGGAAGGATGAAGGGCGAGTAAAGTACAAGTACCCCAGAAGTGGACTTGATGGTACAGCACCAGATACTTTCCGCCTCTCTGCACATGCAAGACACACACACACACACACACACACACACTCAGCAAGCACCTCGACCCGTGGACGGGTTAAAGGCGACCGATGCTCTCCTTCCCCCAGCGAGCCTCCGTGCCTCGCTCGCTCGCCCGCCCTCGTTGCCAGCCCGCTCCCGCCAACCTTCGTCATCGGCTAATTAAATCTGCCGCTATTCATTTGGCCTTAATGTGCTTTTAATTGGATTACAGGGCCGCGGCGTGGGGAGGGTTCAGAGAGGGGTGAGGAGGACGACGCCGAGCGGGGCGCCGGGGTGAGCGGACGAGGGAGGACGACGCTGTTTGACATGAGCGTGAGAGCCGTGACCTCATTATTCCGTCCGAGGAGGGAAGAGATGGAGGACGATGAGGGTTTGGGGGGCGGAGAGCGACGGGCAGAAATGGAGGCTTTAGATGCGGGGGTAAGGAAGTTAGAGTAGGTACAGATGCTGAGGTTTGACGTTTCCTTGTGGAATCTGAGGGGGAGAGCGAGCGGCGGTAGTCGTTAGATGGAAGAGGAGGAAGGAGATCAGAGGAGCGGGAGGAGTGAGGAGAATACAGATGGTGCTGCTGGAAAACGGGAGGAAATATAGGAGGTGTGTGTTTGTGTGATGTTAAACTCCGGAGGGTTTGGGAAGACGGGGCGCTTCCTCTCAAACGGAGACGCCTTCTCACAGCGCTCCGACTGCTTCAAGTTTCCCACTCCTCTCCCTCTCCCTCTTCCTCACTCCTCCTCCTCCTCCTCCTCCTCCGCTCGCTTGGTATTCAAGTCGCTTTGTCCGACAAGATTAAAACGGGGGATTTTCAAAGGAACAGGGTCAATGTTTAATTTTTTTGTTGAATTGATAAATAAATTACAGTCGGATCGATGGCGTTTTAATCTGTGGCCGGTCCTGACAGGCGGCCAAGTCTCCCCCCCTCCCCCCTCCTCCCTCCTCCCTCCCTCTCCCCCGCCCGCACGCCCACTGTTTGCAGCAAAGCCTCGCCTGTCCTGATTATGAATGAAAGTCGCGTTCCGGCAGGTTTGACCCTGCATCTCCGGCCCGACCCTGAGCCCCTGCACCTCAGCCTACAGACCCAGAGGAGCACTTCTCCTCACACCGGCGGGAACAGCCGCATCGCCCGTTTCTTCCCTGACCTCCCAGTTCTCCCATTGTTTTCAGGAATCTATTAATCAGCACCATTTTGATTTCTGCACTGTTGCGTGGCACCTGTACCTGGACAGAGACCTGGACAGAGACCTGGACAGAGACCTGGACAGAGACCTGGAAAGAGACCTGGACAGAGACCTGGACAGAGACCTGGACAGAGACCCGGGAGGCGTTCAGATTCTGTTTCAGCGGCGTTACAACTGTGACGGCCGTGACGTTATAGAGCTGGGAAGCCATGTTTGGTTTAATTAAAAGGTCATCATCCATCAAGTGATCGATTGTGTTCGCCTGTGCTGCGCTAACTTGTTTTAAAGCCGTTTTGTAAACAATGGGTGGCCTGGACCTCTGGATTGTAGGCAACGCTGCAGAAGAAATAAAGTAGCAGGGGTTCCATTGTGACAAACACAACAATGGCATCATTTTACCATAGAGACTAACGGTTATGAGGTCAAACTTAATGCTGGTCTTGCCTTTTCCCGCCTCAAGACTAAAACTAAGTGAACTCCTCTCCGCTCCTGATACCTCCAACCGCCTGTACTTGCTCCCAATATCAGGATGGCTGCTTGCATCACCACTCAGTGCCGTCTGCAGCCGTAAAGACTTTACATGAATGTTTGATGTTTGTGCTCATAATGCAACTTTACCCTCAGATTAGACACGACCAGGTCTGGAGACCTATTCTGCGCGTTCTAGGACATCGTTAGTCAACCAGTCTGTTTCATTGTTTCCTTGGAAGTAAAGCGGGCACTTCTGTGTTGTCCGTCTTCAAGCTGCTTCACACCACAACAGATGAACATTCATTTTGGCCGTGTGGGTGATGAAGTCGTGCCTGCAGAGCCAATATGCAGGTTCGTTATGGCAACTCAAAGCGGATCCCGGCGCACCGCAGCGGGTTAATATGTTCTGAAGCTTGAACGTAGCGATAAGATGCGTGCCGACCAACAGTTGGGACCTTGCCTGACACGCACAAGGTGACACTTTGGTGGGTCTGGTTTAAGACCGAGCCTCTGAAGCACATCCCAACCAGATGATGTCAAAATCAATATGGCAATGTCATCAGGCCCGCTGCAGGAGTAATGACGGTCCCTCACCCTGGTCTGAAGACACACACATGCACTTAAACACAGCCACATCACTCCGCCCCCTCCCACCCTCACTTCTTCATCATATCATCAAGCCCATCAGCAGGCTTAATGGGGAAGGGATCAATACGTTGTAGGGGTCGAGGTAAGCAAGGCGAGCGCACCGGCGACTCGTGACACTCGTACTAATGGGGTGGCGAGCTCAACCCCGCGCCGACCCGTCACTGTCTGGCTAACTGTCCCGGATTGAGCCACCCATTGTTCTTATCAACACTATCTCCGCCCTCGCCTAAGCCACTCACTGTCGCCACGGGTGACCAATGTGCGGGATGATAACGGGGCGGAGGTCAATCCGTCTTGATACTGCTTAGTCTTTCGGCGGAGTGTGGGAAAGGACGTCGCTCCTGAAATCCAAATGAGGTCTCGGAACGGAAAAAGAGCGCGAGCCAGGTTCCCGCTTTGGCTGGGAACGCCGTGCTTATGTTTATTCCGTCCCCTCGCCCTAACCCCTCATTACAGCCAGTTTATCATGCCAGGAAGAGAGTGGCAAAAACAAATTAGTCCACAGGAGGGGAAAATAGCCGGGGATATCGATTTCGCCTTTTCATGCCAGAGTGGAGCACAGAAAATATTGGGCTATAAAAGGGAAACAAGGATATAAAGCCATTACGGTGCGCACTTAATTGATCCCACTTCCCATAACAAATTAATTGAGCGGAAAATGGCAGATGGCTTTGATGAATGTCATAAAAAAGGCTTGTCAGCAAGCCCGGTGTGTGCGACCCCATTGCTCACTCGCTGCATCGCGCCGCGGAAGGAAGGAAACGGGGCTCGTGGGGGGGTGTAGTGCGTGTTTCTGCGAGTATTTACATCCCAGTGATCCCGGCGTTAATCATGTTGACTTATTGACATTATTGCTAATTGTCCGCCGTTGCTCGCTGGATTCTTTTCCCCTCTGCTGTCTCGTTTCTCTTTCCTCTTTTCCTCCTTTTGCGTTCCTCAACTGCAGGCGGTGCACAGGTGCATTTTGTTTGCCTGTGTGTGTGTGTGTCTGTGTGTGTGTGTGTGTGTGTTTGACTGTATGTTTATACTGACAGGCTGCTGCCCCAGTAGCAGAACAAATGCTAATTTAATCAATTGGCTATAAATCCTACTGGCCGCTGACTCATGCGTCTTCTGCCCTGGGGACTCCAACAAAAACCCTGCCAGTGCAGTTTGTTCAGCACACACACACACACACACACACACACACACACACACACACACGCGCGCACACGCTGCAAGCCTCCATCTTCCATTCTCATCTTTTCCCCCTTCCATCACTGTAACATCAACATCAACCAGCGAGAGCAAACACTATGCAGATGTTGACATACTGAGATAATTGCTATTTTTTTCCCGGCTAATACTCCTCAGCTGTGCAGGCAGCCTGGTAGCGAGACGCATTCACTATGTGTTGACACTCATAAACACACAAGCACGCAGACACACACCCACACAGTCATCCATCTCACTGTTACTTTCCTGCTACCCATCTTAACCGGGGAATTATTTATCGAGAGCGCACACTTTTGCCCTCTCTCCAACACACACACACACACACACACACACATGCGATGCTGACACACCTGCAGTTTCATGACATCCAAATCTACAGAAGCTGCTGAGACAGCGTCTTCAGGGGGGCCGGGAGACTGGTTGGGCTGCACACTGGGGCGATAGAGTGACAGAAAAACAAGGATGCAGGAAGACAGAGGGGAGAAAATGCCAGAAAGAACAACAGAGCGATAAAGAAAAAACGCCAGAAAAAGTGGTGACAAGAGGGAGGAAAGAGAGGCGGCGCTGTCTTCCAGCAGTGCGCCTGCTCGCTGCCCACAGGCTCTGTTCAGAATTCTGCAGGGCCTCTGTGGCCCCCGTGTTCCCCATCAATCTCAGCCGGCTCTGGCAGCCGCCAGTGGCCGCATCTTAATCTGCTGGGGCCGGACGTGAGGACGGACAGGTCGCCTGGGCCCAGCAGTAAATAACCCTTCTCCTGACTGTCCCCTGCTATTCCCCCGTGCATACACAGGCATGAATGCACAAACACACACACACACACACAGACACTCACACTCATACTTGCTGTCCTATCTCACACAGCTACACTTCTTCTTCTTCTTCTTCTTCTGTGCCTTAATTAAAGACAGACACAATCAACCAAGGTTTTTTTTCCTTTATTTACATTATGGACACACTGCAAACACACCATAATAAAGTGATACACACACAATTTCATAAAAATGTCTAAACTATCTCACAGAAATTGACTTTAATTGCATTTTACAGATATTTATCTTTCGCTTGCCAGGTCGGTTTGATTCAAGGAAAGGAAGATTTAAATTCAAAGTATCTATTGGAGTTAAAGTCATCACATCTGTGCAAACACATCCTCCAACACCTCTAAGACAAATTCCAATCCGTCAATATCATGAATGACAAAGACGTATTTCAAAGGGAAATCAGCTGATTTTCACCGAAATCAATGTGTGTGTGTGTGTGTGTGTGTGTGTGTGTGTGTGTGTGTGTGTGTGTGTGTGTGTGTGTGAGGAGCAGTAACATCTGTTCCAGTCTGCAGAATCACCCCGCATGCTCTCACACTGCTCCAGAGAATTTGTCAAATTTGCCGATGCTCCTTGTCTAGAATAAATATTTCACATTTACATGATATTTGCCAGTTTCTGTGCCCCATGGGTGCCTCGCTCTATTTTTTATTTATTTATTTCTTGCCGAGGGGGTGGGGGCGTACAGGCGGCGCTCACATCTTTCTGTTTTTGTGTGTTTGTCTCTGTCACCCGCCGCCTAAACCCACACAAAGCCGCCATCATCCTTACAAGCGTGAGCGGTGACAGCTGCGGAGATCTGACACAAAAGACCCGCGATCTGACAAACACCAGCAGGGAGGGGAGGGAGGGGAGGCAAGGTGAGCCAGACCTGGAGGATTACAGGCCCCGGCTATCTCGCTCGCCCAGGGGCCCCCCTCTGAAATCCAGGAGGCGACCCGGCACGAGTCGCCGGGGCTCAGGGGGCTGAAGCGGCTCCGCCCACACGTCAAGAGGATCAGTCAGATTTACAACCCCCCCCCAGTCCTCTCTCCCATTCTGGAGACCTTGATGGGTCAAAGGTCACCCACCAGCCCCCCTCCCCTGCGCGCCAAGCCCACTTGCCCCAATGGCTCCGGGGCAAAAACGTATTGCGTTCCCATCGGGATGCCGGTAGCCATGGCAACCTCTGAACTCTGCGGTGATGGGAGGTGAGGGATGAGAGCTGGGGGTTTGTAAGGTAGCGGGTCTCTGCCTGCGTGACTGACAGCTTCCCAGGGTCTTTATCTCTCTCTCTCTCACACACACACACACACACACACACACACACATATTCACATTTCGGTAATTTATCAAGTGGAAATGCCAAAAAGTTGACTGGATTTGTCAAGGATTTGCAGCTTTTCACTATTTCATGTCATTATAAATTGAATTCTTTTAGGACTCCATAACATTTATTCAGACAAAACAAGCAAATTGTGAGACACCAGCTTAGGGAGATTTTTTTGACATTTTATTTGCATAAATTCCTCATTAATGAGAATAAGCATTAGTTGCAGCTCTTAAACACACCGTCACGCACCATCATGAGGATACAACACACACAATGAGCTCAGACACACATGCATACACACATTCCTTTACTTGCTTGGACACAAACACACACACATTGGGTTTGACAGATGACCTTACGCTCTGTGTCACTGAGCTGCAGTGTCTGCCTCTGTAGGGGAGTAATAGCGTCCAGAATGACATGTTATGACGGGAAAGGAGCACTGCGGCAAGTCCATGCAAACACACACAAACACACACAAACACACGCTCACACACACGGAAAACCAACGCCGTTTTCTGTGTTTTCTCGCCGCCTCGCCCTCCCGCTGCTGATAAGGCAACAGGGGGAGCCGAACGTCTCAAACTCACAGATCAGAGACAATGATATGAAAAATGCACTTCTATGCTTGAAGTGTGAGGCTGTTTTTCATCTCTATACCCTTGATACAAACGCTTTAAAGTTAAGCAGATGCTCGCACGACAGCCTGGAGTGCCACAAAAGATTCAGCCTCTTGCATTGCCTTGAAACTAAAATGTACCTGTCTGATATCTGCACAAAACCCTTTTTTAGAGGCAATTTAATGGGAATTTATGCTTTTTCATCTCACACTGTGACAATTTGCCTGCACGTCGGTGTCCGACAAAAAAGCTTTTGTGGGCGTTGAATCGTTGGATGAGCAGCTATCGCTCTGTGCAGAATTTGTAATTAAAGAAAACAGTTCCGAGTCCAGTCTGAGCTTTTGGACTCTAAACGCTTAGAACTCCCACTTTCTCCCTGTGCTAAAGAGCGAATGAATGACGGACAAAGAGAAACGCCACAGCCCGGCTTCAAGCTTCAACATTAAAGTACATTTTGAGGTGGATTCAGATAATTAGACTTTTTTTTAGCCTTTAACATTATTTATAGGCCATAGACAACCATCCTAGCACTTTGTTTACACACTGTTACCACTTGATGGTAGCAGAGGCTGATCTGTCAATGGATCAGGATGAGGATCAGGTCTCAGATCTGGATCGGGTGGTCAGAAATGCACACAGACATTGTGTTTATACAGGCATATCAAATACACAATGAGCACCTTCATGTAGAAAGAGAGACGGAATGCGACAAATGAGAAAAGGAAGGCAATAAGGAAAGAAAGAATGAAAAGGGATGGCTGTGTGTGATGAAAGCAAGGAGGGGAGAAGAGAGAGGGATGTATAGATGGAGGGAGGAGCTGACACCCTGACGGATTGATTGAGACGGCCTCATGCACGGCGCCGCTGCAGCCTGCGGGCCAGATTAAGCGGAGGTCTGGGTCAGCACAATCTGCGTGTTAGATAACTTCTCCTGCCCGCCAGCTCCATTCTGCACCTCCACGCCGCAATATCTCTGAGACTCACGGCTGCCTGCTCGTTTGAAAGAGACCGAGCGAGCCGCGGCGCATGTTTGTGAAAGAAAAAGAGAGAGAGACTGTGGGGGCCCGGTATCCATGGCAACCACAGCCAGGTGCACTGGTTCATATGCAATTCAGGTAATTCAACCTACAATGAAAAGCACGCATATAAGGTCAGTGTTATTCAAATGCACTGCGTGTTTCCCTCCTCTATTCATATGCAGCCCGGTCGGACCGTCCGCACCAGCAGCATATCTCCCACAATGCTCTGCTTTGAGTGGCAGGTTTGATATTTCCACTCTGGTTTGATTGAAGACTGCATTTATAATTTGACAGCCATGTTGACAGAATTGGATTCGGCGCGTTATTAATATGTTTCGTGCATTGTGTTGCCACGTTGCCTCGGGCTGCGATTTGGACCGGGTGGTGATTTAGGAATAGCTGTGTGATTAAAAGGGGGAGACAGACACAGGGAGAGGGACAGGGAGGGAGGAAGCTGGCCCTTAAAGGGGACATCAGCGGGTTATAGCCAGGAGTTTGTGTTCAACATTGGGTCAAAAAGCTGCAGTTGAGCATGAATGCAGTAGAACCAACCCGTCTGAAAGCTTCATACAGTGACATCAGCACGGAATGGGAATCTACTCTGCTACACACCTGCTTAGAGAGCCAGCAGGCAAGTTTAAATGGCCTTTACATATCTGAATCTGGGTGTAATAACAGGTTCAGATGTTGTTATGCAGATATTAGAATTCCTCACCTCTATTTGTAATAGTTCTGTCATGATCTAACTAACCTAATCTCCATTTTAGTTTGCAATCTAACAGCAACACTTAATTAAGATAAGAATAATCAGGGCAAATATCAGAAATCATGGAGGTCAACAGCTGGATTGTGTTATTGTCTTACATATTTCAAATCGTTGATATTACTCCCCCTACAGAGATTTAAATAGACAGGAAGTGTGTGTAAATATGCACAACACAGCTTTGCAGTGGAAATTGCACAATGTTTGGTGGCTAATGAAGCTTCTGGCATATCGGCAGGCTGGCTTCTGGCTCGACGAGGCGATGCCATCATGATCGTTATTGAGAGAAATCAATGTTCAATCAAGGCAATAATTAAACATGAATCGCGTGTATTATTTTGAGATCTTAACAATGATTTTTATGATTACATTCTTCACTAATTGGAGCTTTACAAGATCGCAAGTGGATATGTTTGCATCACTGGAGCAGTCAATCACTCAATAGGTGAAGATGGTACGTTTCAAATGTGTGTTGCGGGGAAGGGGGGGGGATGCAAGGGTATTGAGGGGCCTCTGGAATGACCTCGCACATAGAGATGATGGTCATAAATTGGCCTGAAGTCTCATTTTCCCCTCAGGATTTTGACCAGCTGCCACAGCTTAGAACCCATTTCGCTCCTGCAGCACTCGTCCTCACACACGCCATGTGACAGAGTTAATGAGTACATTTTATGGCTTGATGTGTGATGCCAAGGAGAGGCAAATGTAAAGTGAATCATGAGGGCTGTAAATAACACATAATAACTAATACAGAGCTGCATCCCACTGGTTTCTCATTAGGATCACGAGGTTTGGCGGTGCAAAGCCAATATTACAGTTTGGATTGTCTAACTGGCATGAAAGCAGCTGTATCAGGCTGCAGCAATCAGACGGGCCTGGAAACCACAGAACAGAACAACGTCCCTGCTGACAGGCGTGATGGGGGAAAGTACACAAGTATCTGCTGCCCCCATGTGGATGAATACAAACATGACATGAGTATAAATGACTGCGACGATTCGCCAGAGTTCTGATTTGTTTTAAAATTCATAATGAGAATTTGTTGTCAATAATGTATTTACATAACGTGATAAAATTCTAGAATTGAATATACAAAGTTATTAAATATGGAAACAAAGAAGGCAGAAATGGATGAAGGAATGAAAAGTAGGAAGGAAGAAAATGGTGGAAAGACTGAAAAATAAAAGACTGAAACAATAAAGAAGTAAGAGAAAATGAAACAAAGGAAAGGGGGAGGGATAGATAGATAGATAGATAGGTGGGTGGATGGATGGATGGATAGATAGATAGATAGATAGATAGATAGATAGATAGATAGATAGATAGATAGATAGATAGATAGATAGATAGATAGATAGATAGATAGATAGATAGATAGATAGATAGATAGATAACTTTCAAATGTGTCTTAAATCCTTATCAATTGGACTCGGAATGCACGCGCAGTTCCGCCCACGTCCTGCGCATGCTCAGATCACTCGGCGCGCCCTCCTCGGCTCCCCTCGCGACAATCTCGACAACCTTCGTGCTCTTCCGGCCGCCCCCGCGTGGAGAGCCGAGTCTCGCCGACCGCGCTGATTTTTCTCTGTCGTCGTCTCCCTCGTCCTCCTCTCCGTGTTGTTGTTCTCGGTGACGCGACGGAGGTGTAGCCTGACGCGGTCTCTTACGTGTCGGTCTGAATAAAAGTGGAGCTCCGTAGACCCGGGAGTGACGAAGCGAGTCTGTGTTGGTAAGAGGATACGCATCCGATGTTTGCTAAACAGATAGATGGCTGCCCAGAGCGGTTATTTGCGCCTAATATCAGCACGAAGCCAACAAAGAGATCATGGCGGCGGCGTTGCAGTGGCTCACAAAATGAGTCGGTCTCTTGCAAGGCTCGATGGCTTTCAACACGACCCAGACTTAGGTATTAATGTGGGAGTGGGCTTGGACCTTTACCTTTAATAAAGCGCACAGGAATACAGAAGCAGTGAACTTGTGTGCTGATGTGCGTCACGTTGGTGTTAAAGTAAAGCTCAGCCAGTGAAAGTGGTGTTGTGGTTGCAAACAAACTGGCTTACAATGCTTGCAGACATTTCCCTCCAGTTTCTGATGGCTACCCACCGAGCATTATTGGGGCCACTGTTAAAATCCCTGCTGACAAATTCCAAACCGCGACATTGGCTGTTATAACCTGAAAAAAATGTGTTTTGGTCGTTGGTGTTTTGTGAAAATATATATTTGCCAATTGCTAAACTTAGCCGAATTCCTCTTAGCTTCTTAGCATGCTAATATAACCGCCGAAGCTCAGTTAGAAATGCACCCAGAGCTCCGTTGCTAACCAAGGAGTTAGCTTTAGCCTGTTAGGGAGTAGTGAGTGGCCATGTTAACTTGTGGCTTTGGCCTTATTTAGCTGTAAAATTGCAACTTTAAATTTCCTAAACCATTTCAAATATTGTTTTTCCAAATGATGATGTTAACCCAAGAAGAAATTGGCGCGGTCAGCTAAGTGCCACCTTCCGCGCTCGCGCTGAAGTCACCGGTTAACTTGGTCACTCGTTCAACAAGAACACCGTGCCTCAAGGCGCCGGCCGTGCTTAATTAGCATTGTTTTTATTTGAGTGGCTTAGTTTGGGACTTGATCGCTGCAGTTGTTTGTTGTGTGTTCCTATAAGTAACTACGCCGTCTCCAGCTGAGTTGTTGTAGCGTTCGCCGCATGTTGTCTCGCTGAGCGCTGCCACACCCTCTTACACACAAGAACTTAAAAGAACACACGTGAAGACTAACATTTTCATTCTGGTCACAGATAAGACGCACGTCCACTGCCTCACTTTCACGCTGGATAATGCCGCCGAAGAAGCATAGAAATGTATAAATATAGACTTTTTGGACTTTTGCAGAGACTTAGATGACCATGGAAGCTGACGCAGAAACGCAGCAGACTGGAGAAACGACCGTCTCTGAGTCTGAGGCCCAGCAGATCGCGACGTTGGCCCAGGTACATCTCACACGGATCAGCATTTTGTTCTTTTTGTGGTGATATTGGGATAGTATTGCAATTGGCATAATGTAATGCATGCACAGCAACTTGGACAGGTATGGAGATCTCTTACTTACGACAAACAAGAGAGGAGAAAGAGTAGAAAACCTTTTTTTAAAGTTTTAAACTTGTAGACATTGCATGATCTGGGTTGCTACTGTGAGAAGTTATAGCATTTGCATCTCAAGACTCTTCCACCTCTGTTCACAGTTTTATGCCTTTGTAATTGCTAATTTTAAAATGAAGAGTGTGTGTGAAGTTAGACATGGAATATGGATTCAGACTCTTGTGATGCAAAACATTGCCTGAGCGAGTCCAGTGACAAGCAGAACCAGATGTGGAGCAGAATATGGGCCCTGACACGAGTGGCGTGTTGTTGTGCTTTCAGGCGTCCATAGCAGCAGGTCATATGTCCGGTAACACAGTCACCCTGGTGCAGTTACCCAACGGCCAGACGGTCCAAGTCCACGGGGTGATCCAAGCCGCCCAGCCCTCCGTCATCCAGTCCCCACAAGTCCAAACCGTACAGGTGGGAGAACAGAACAATCCCTGCGTGCATTTAAGCGAGTGAACAATAAATATTCCTTCATTGTTTTTGAATTCATGTTGTTGACGTTAATCTGAGCCACTTTGTTTCCTGCTGCAGATATCGACTGTGGCTGAGAGCGAAGACTCTCAGGAGTCTGTGGACAGCGTGACTGACTCTCAGAAGAGGAGAGAGATCCTGTCCAGACGACCTTCATACAGGTGTGTGTGTGTGTGTGTGTGTGTGTGTGTGTGTGTGTGTGTGTGTGTGTGTGTGTGTGTGTGTGTGTGTGTGTGTGTGTGTGTGTGTGTGTGTGTGTGTGTGTGTGTGTGTGTGTGTGTGTGTGTGTGTGTGTGTGTGTGGTCCTCCAATTGGCTCCTGAAACCTTCTGACTAATCTTAAATCCCTGGATGGCCATACACGTTTATGGAAAGGCACTCTTTCCTCACTGAGCATCTGCTACTGAGGTGCCCTTGAGCAAAGAGCTTAACTCCAGCATTGCGGAGCTCACACTTGTCAATGAGGGGCGCTCTATAAATGAGGAGCGACACAGTAGTCACTCTGCATTAAGTCCTAAGGGGGGGAAGTGAGTGAATGAGTGAGCTGAGGTTTCTCTGTGCTGATTGTGTTTGCAGGAAGATTCTGAACGACTTGTCATCAGACGCTCCTGCAGTCGCTCGTATCGAGGAGGAGAAATCTGAGGACGACTCAGTGCCCGCCATCACCACGGTCACCATGCCAACTCCCATCTATCAGACTAGCAGCGGCCAGTACAGTGAGTGTTCCTGTACATGTCTAGTATACGGTCAAAGTGTTTGAGTGATGATCTTTAACACGTGACTCTGTCCCCGCTCAGTCGCCATCACCCAGGGCGGAGCCATCCAGCTGGCCAATAACGGTACGGACGGGGTGCAGGGCCTGCAGACGTTGACCATGGCCAATGCCACTCAGCCCGGCGCCACCATCCTGCAGTACGCACAGACCAGTGATGGGCAGCAGATCCTGGTGCCTAGCAACCAAGTGGTTGTACAAGGTGGGAAGAATTGAAAACAAAGTTCTCCTCCAACGTGTAGATGATGTTGTGAGTTTAGAGTGGTTGGCTTTAGTTAACATGTCTGTCTCTAACCGTCAGCGGCCTCTGGAGACGTTCAGGCCTATCAGATCCGCACAGCCCCCACCAGCACCCTCACCTCTGGGGTCGTCATGGCGTCGTCTCCGGCAATGACCACAGTGGGAGGAGGCACCGAGGAGGTCACACGCAAACGGGAGGTGCGCCTAATGAAAAACAGGTACGTGTGTCAGGAGACTGGCTGGGTTGTGACGGTGTGGGAGAGGGAAGGGGAGCTGTGTATTCATGCCTTGCCTCTGTGCCACACAGGGAGGCAGCGCGCGAGTGTCGCAGGAAGAAGAAGGAGTACGTCAAGTGTCTGGAGAACAGAGTGGCCGTGCTGGAGAACCAGAACAAAACCCTCATCGAGGAACTGAAAGCCCTCAAAGACTTATACTGCCACAAATCAGAGTAGAATCCTCCCTCACACCTGCCCAGGTGCCGCCGTGTACAGAGACTCAGCACAGAGACTTCTGCATCTGGATGCCACTCATCCTTTTCTACCCTTTTTGTTTTCTTATAAAAAAAAAAACGGCTGAAAATCTATGAACACAACCGACCAGGAATGGGAGGAGAACCTTCCTCCTCCTGTAATAATCTGAACTCCTCCTTCCCGTTCCCCTCACTTTCCCATGAGTGGGTGAGGCTATGGGAGAATGGATCAGGAGTTGTTTTGCCTTGGAGGAGAGTTTATCAACCACACAGCGTCCTCGCACTGAACTGATGGATCAGACTTTACCGGTGGTCTCATGTTTGCTCCACCAAAAGGGAAAACATTCCCGTCACTGGTGCCTGGAAACACCCGGCAACATCACCAGCAACGGATGGGGGAACTGCTCCATCACGGTCGCCAACGGCTACGTACTGAACTTTTTACACGTTTACCCCCCCTCCCTCTCCCCCTAAGACACTTTGATTACGTGGAACGGTCACCTTTGTGTGCAGGGTTTGTAACTGTAACTGCTTTTGCATTAACACCTGTCACTTACTAATGCTTTGGACTGTAGATGGGCTGCGTTCTGGATATTTTATCTTATGTGCTGCGTTTCGGTTTATGGCATATTAGACTTTACAGCTTGCATTAAGCCTTTTTCTTTTTTTTCTTTTTCTTTTTTTTTTACCATGCCTTGATCAGACAGGAAGAGAACAGAGGTTGGGTTGTGCGGTGGTTTCCATGTTGAGGAGCTTTAAACACAGACTGACAGAAGCCTGGAGAGTGAAAGGCAGCGGTGAATCTTAAACGTGTCTCTGCCTTGCATCTTGTTTCTTTTCTTTTCTTTTTAACTGTGACAGGAGGTATAATAGGTATTATTTACTTTGGATGCATGTGGCATTAAGTGAGAGCTTTGTTCCATCTTGTCAACCACGCAGGCTCACAGTGACCTGAACCCTTTTCAGGACGAAGAACTCAGGAGGTTGAGTTCTTTGTCTTCTACCTTGATATGCAATGATAGAAATATATTGCCTGCATATTTTTTAACATTTTTGGAGACCGCTTTGACAATTATGAAGGTGTGTAGAAGATGAAATGTTACTCGTAAGACTCTGTGGGGTCCCAGCAGCCGTGAATCAGGAGCCCGCTTCACCCGCGTGGCCGACAAACACTTCAGTCTCTGCTCTCAATGCCTTAATGACTTTTTGTTCATCTTTTAAAGGAAATGTGTAAGCGTGTTTCTGATTCACAGCCAGAGTTCCATAACCGGTGAGGCCGTCTCCAAATTCTGCGTACGCGATTGCTCAGCGACGCGCACGCTTTCCTTGCATACACAATCGCCGTGCTCCGTCTCCCAGGATACGACGGGAACGTCTGGCTGCATTCTCCACATCCGACGCCTCAATGATTTCATTTTAAAGTAACCCGATAACGTGTCACAAAGCCTCTGTGAGGGTTTTGTTTATGAATTGTCAGAGAATCACAGCGTGATTGAATAGGGATTTAACAGTGGCACCTACAGAATACCAAGAGGAAATGGTAAAGAAATGACGGACATCTCAACACAGTGAACAAAAAGCATCTGGATGAGTCTGGCTTTGATAATGGAATGCCATGTTGTATTCTTTAGGTATTATGTATAGTCATTGTCATAGTATGCTTTTTTTTTTTTTTTTTTTCTTTTTTAAAAGTTGCTTCTCATTAATTTTGTACTCAATGTATTTCTAAATGTCAGCACCACCTTGTATGAAACAGTACGTTATGTTTGAGCTATCTCTCCAAATATTACATTTTGGCAGCTGTTAATAAATGTGTTTCTGGTAGATCCTGGTCCTTATAAGTCCCTCCTGGCCGGTGGCAGTCTGTGAGCTCTGTATATGTGGATGTCCCACTGTTTGTCATAGTGGACCTCTTCCACAGTGAACCGTTGCTTCAGCATGCTGAGGAATCTGGTGTCTCTCTCGTAGCGGATCTTGGAGGACAGCAGCACCACGGTGGCGTCTGAGCACAGATGCTCCAGCGTCTGCAGCAGCGGCACAAAGGTGTCCTCCAGGTAAACTATGTCCGCTCCAAACACAAGGTCAAACCCTCCAGCCGGGTAACGGTGAAGACCTTCGCCCCACGTCAGCTCGGACACTGAGGCCGATCCCAGGGGGTCTGCAGGCAGGTTGGCCTTCACATTGGCTGAGAGGAAGTCCAGGGCAGGTTCTCGGTCTGTGATGGTCACTTTGGCACCTGAAGAGGGTGACACACACATTACACATTTGTATTGATCACTCCCAATCTGAGTAAGAGATCTGTACAATCAACAGAAACTAAATCATAATTATAAAGAAATATAGACACGCATGCTTCCTCACCTAGCAGCGCCGCCACGATGCCCACCAGTCCAGTTCCAGCTCCCAGCTCGATGGCCACTTTCCCCTTCAGCTCCACCCGCTCCAGCTCCAGGTACATACACAGGACGACGGCCTGGTAAACACAAAGAGACGTGCATTACTGCCCAGAGTCAAACAGGCTCATTGCTACTGGACAGTATTCAGTGTCTTTGTCTTACCGCGTCCCAAACAACCGCAGCGACCCCGAGCCTCTTCCAGTCCTGCGTAATACGGAGGTCGTGGTTGGCAAAATTAAACTCTGCTGATGTATTGTGGAGTTTGGAAAGTACGGGGAGGGGATTTTCCACGTAAGGAACGAGAGCCATGTTGCAAAATAAACAAAAAACTACTCATTCATGTTTTTCACGTTGTGTTTGTTACTGAGCCTGCGCAGTATGAACGCAACATGGAACTACATCCGCCTTGGACGAAACCGTAGTGTTCGTTTCTTTTACTTTACAAGTACAGCACAGAGGAGCGGTTAACGTAGTCATCGATGACTCAGCCCTTTGAGGCTACGCTTTAGTAGAAAACGTGCGCTACCCCTAAACCTGACACTTCTCAATAAGAAAATCTAACCTATCACGTATCAGCATTACAAAATATCAACCAATAGCAAAGCGTTGTTGTAAAAAGAGGGCGGAACATAATGTGTTTTGTTAAGTGAAGGGGCGGAGTTAGTCGACTATGTCCAAAAGGGACGTCAAGCTAGAAATTCACAGTAGGAAAGTAATTTGATTTAATTTGTGTATCCTTTATTTAACTATTATTAACCAGTCGTATAGTGTACATATTTCAATGAAATAGAAAACAACTCTTGCGTCCAAAGATAAGTGAACTACACTTGTTATTGGTAACAAAATATTACAAAATCTCAGTGTGTTCCATTCCACAGCGCCCAACACTCTGTGTTGCTACTTGTCCAGTGAAAGCTTTATTTTGAAAACCGGTAATGGGAAGCTGTTGCAGAACGAGCTTTTCCGGTGAGATGGACACAATCTGGACGGACGTGTCTCTTCAGCAAATTGCGACGAAATGAAAGCTAACATCGGATATTCTATCAAAATCCGAACACGTCCGGGTTTAATCTTCCTCATATATTCGCGTGGAGTTTCGTTTTAGCGGATTCTCACGAGAGTTTGATTTAAAAGCCCTCACGTTTTGGCGGAAACCTGGACCGCAGTGAATATGGATTGATGAAGCCAAGAAGGGATTAAGGTGCGGAAGCTAGCGTTAGCCGGCTAGCCATGGACGAAGACAGAGACGCTTGTGACTTTGCACTGTTTTAGCTTTTTTTAGTTCTTTAAAGGAACGAGCCACTGTTCGTTTTTCACCCTCCAAAACTATGCCGTCAGCGCAAGTAATGTTTGTTGAAGTGCGCCAGTGCTTCGCTGCGCACACGCCCTGAATATGTCAGCTGTCCTGCACATACCGCAGATACCCAGCTGACAGATCAAGCCCAGCTGACAGATCAAACCTCGGTGGAGTAGCTAGATTTAACTCTTTGCACCAAGCAGGATCTCATTCTGCTTCAAAATATTACACTTACAGTCAATTAGCTCCAGCTTGAATCAGTGTTAGAGCTCTAAGTATTAGTGTAGCCTCGCTATCAAGACACAAGCCTCCTTCCTTTCTTCCTTCTTTCCTTCCTTCCCCTCCGTCCAGCTCCTTACTGGACAGATTTTAATCTTGACTGTGTGAAGTTCAGTCACTCAGGCTTGTGAGTGATCGTTAGCAGTTGTATGGGAAACGGTAGGACAGTTGGAGGCCAGCGATGGGAGGCTCGGTGTCCTGCTGCATCTCTCCTGGAGAGAGTCCCAAAGTACAGAGGAGGGAGGTGGAGCTGGAAGAGTGTCCCATCACCACTACAGAGGACCTGAGTGAAGACACCGGGACGTACCTGCAGCACATCAGTGACAGGGAGCTTCCAGACGGTGGGTGATCAGGATACTAGGTGCTACTTGTTGTTCTTTTTCTCAAAGCTTTGTGTTTACTGGCTTTCATGCGTGAGTCCTGCAGAACTGGCCCAGGAGGCGAACCCTTCAGACCACCCCAGAGCCAGCACCCTCTTCCTCAACAAGTCCCAGACAGACGGTGAGTACGCCTCCCCTTCATCACTTCACCCTTTGACCTGCATCATTCTCACCGCATCCTCTCTCCTCTCTCCTCTCCATTCAGTCCGCGAGAAAAGGAAAAGCAATTACCTGAATCATGTAAGTATCAGACATGCATGTGGGACCTCTTAGTCTTTTCACTCCCGTCCAGCTTTCTAAACTCCTCTCCTCTCCTGCAGATGTCTCCCGGGCTACTGACGAAGAAGTACAGCTCCTGCTCCACCATCTTCATCGACGACAGCACCATCAGCCAGCCCAACCTCAAGAGCACCATTAAATGGTGAGCCGCCCGCAGAGGGACATATAGTTTCTATCTTCCTCATAGTCGACTCACATTCTGTGGTAACGACAGGGAAAACATGGGATTTCTTAAATGAGTAAATAGAACTAATAATAATAATAATAATAATAATAATAACTAATGTGTGCTCTTCTTTGGTACAAGTCTTTAATTGTCAGTCTGTATCTATTTGTGTGTTTTGCAGCGTTGCCTTGGCCATCTACTATCACATAAAGAACAGGTAAGCAATCTGTCTCCACTGGCAGGACTCCCAAATGAGTGTGTGAGCTTTTGTCGCCCCCTGTTGGCCGCCGCCGGTACTGCAATCACAGACTGAAATCACTGCAGACCGGAGGTGAAACGCCTCACGTACACATTTCATCTGTAAACTTAAAGGGAGGGTGTTTATGTGTTCCTGATGAAGATGTGAGGCTTATCTGCCGTGACTCTCTTCTTCATCATTTTGTAAAGTAGATGGTAGACTTTTTGTTGCTAAGAGAGGTGACATCATCCATCAGTGTTGTTGTGTTGCTCCCCTGCAGAGATTCAAACCGCTCTCTGGAGATATTTGATGAGAAAACCCATCCGCTCTCAGTAAGTGGCGTTCTCCCCAGATCCGTGCCACTTCTTTACTTCCTGTCCGCCCTGTTTCCCACTGACCCCCGGCCATTCTTCCCCCTACAGAGGGAGAAGGTTCCTGACGATTACTCAGTGGTCGACCCGGAACACAAGCTTATCTACCGCTTCGTCCGGACGCTGTTCAGCTCGGCGCAGCTCACGGCCGAGTGTGCCATCGTCACGCTGGTATGAGATCACGCCGTTAGAATGGAGCCACGTACAAACCCTCACAGTTGTGCGTAGTTTCCCTGAAGGCGTAGTTGTGTGTGTGTGTGTGTTTCTAGGTTTACCTGGAGAGACTGCTGACGTACGCAGAGATGGACATCTGCCCCTGCAACTGGAAGCGCATCGTCCTGGGCGCCATCTTGCTGGCCTCCAAGGTGTGGGACGACCAGGCTGTGTGGAACGTGGACTATTGCCAGATCCTCAAAGACATCACGGTGGAGGACATGTGAGTGTCTCCGCTTCCTCTGCCTCTTCCGTCAATCCAAAGCACTTTGCATCTTTTTTCGCTCCTTGACCTTTTGATCAACCCTGGTTTCAAAGGAACGAGATGGAGCGCCACTTCCTGGAGCTGCTCCAGTTCAACATCAACGTCCCAGCCAGCGTCTACGCCAAGTACTACTTTGATCTGCGTTCCCTGGCCGACGACAACAACCTCAGCTTCCCTCTGGAGCCGCTCAGCAACAAGAGAGCCCAAAAACTGGAGGTGAGCAGGAAAACATCTGTATTTAGAACATCTGGACTGTGCAGATGTAGTTATGGGGGAAAGCAACGGCGATGTCATTTGTGATCTTGTTTCTTAGGCCATTTCGAGGCTGTGTGAAGACAAATACAAGGACCTGAGTAAGTCTGCCATGAGGAGGTCCATCAGTGTGGACAACATGGTGGGCGTCAAGAACTCCCAGGCCGTTCTGTCTTAACTCGGGGGACCATCAGAAGTCTGCGGAGGAGGAGGAGGAGGAGGAGGAGGAGGAGTCACGCCACAGGATGTGATTGAAGTAAAGTCGTAGATTGTGTTCAAATCAAAAGTAAAGAATCCACTCTGGGGAGGAAGAGAAGAAGCCAGGTTTTTACCGTCCAGTATGTTGAATCTAATGAATCCCGTTTGTAGACGCGTTCATCCCAAACCTCCTTTAGCGTAATTTGGTGAAATAACTTGCAGGCGACGGTGAGAACAGATCGCTCCCTGTCTTTGTGGGAAGGGAACAGAAGCCCCTCCCTCTGGAAGACACACACACACACACACACACACACACACACACAACCTGAGGACCTGGGCCGCTCCACCTTCTGTCGGTCGCTCTGGCCGTATTCCTTCCTCATCCAGGTGACCGACAGAGCGTCTGGATCTGGAGCTACCCTGTGGTGTAGTTCTACACACGGAGAGAGAGTAGACTGTTTGTTTTGCTTACTATGTAGGCCCTATAGCTGTGAAATGTACAAGGCTTTATTTAATTCCAATAAATTTCAGTCGCTGTATTTAAAATGAAGTCCTGTCCTGGATTTGTGTGTGTGTGTGTGTGTGTGTGTGTGTGTGTGTGTGTGTGTGTGTGTGTGTGTGTGTGTGTGTGTGTGTGTGTGTGTGTGTGTGTGTGTGTGTGTGTGTGTGTGTGTGTGTGTGTGTGTGTGTGTGTGTGTGTGTGTGTGTGTGTGTGTGTGTGTGTGTGTGTGAACCCTAACCTGCACCCAGACGCCACACACACTCTGAGGTGAGGTTACACAGTATTGATTACTCTGACCTACTTCTAGTTTCTAATAAACCTTGATGCAGGTGATCCATAAACTTTTACTCTCCAACATCAGATAACTTCATCCAACACTGCAAGTATCCTTCTTTCCTTTCCTCTGTCCTTACTGCCTTCACTCATTTCCTACTTGAGTTCATCTGATTGATATTTCTAGTTGAAGTTATTTTTCAATCAATCAATTCTCTTCTCATTCAGAACTGAGTGTCTGACACACACACACACGGACACACACGGACACACCTGCTGTGTTGCAATTCAACTTCCCTATTAGACTGAAAAGAAATCTAGTAACCTGTGGCCCGTTCTCCCAACCTCCAGCAGCTGTGGCTTCCTGCTGTTTCACTCACCTGTCCCTCATGTTGCCTATATCACCTCAGGTTCGCCAGTCAATCATTCCCTGCACTCTCACACACTTAGCTGGATAAACACTTTGTAATAGTTTCCAATTGCATTGAACGAATATGATGACCCTAATATATGGTATTGAAAGGAATCGCAGTGTTCCTTTATGCTCCACCTTTGTTCCTTACGTTGCCTGTGACAACGGTAACACCTCGCCATATAAAGGAATACAGAAGACAAGTCTACACCTTTCAACACCTCGAGGTGCTCAGCCCGACCTCATCACTCCCCACAGTCTCTCTGCCGTGGCCAACATGAACGCCACTGGTAACGCAGATCAGCGCTCCGGCTCAACCTCCACCTGTGTTACCATGAATTTTTCGGGGCGAACATTTCTTGCATTTTTCCTGGCAGTTCTCGGCTTTGTCCTTTTTTCTTTTGCCACTAATGGATACCTGTTTGTTCTCACGGTGGGCTTCAGGCGGTTACTGTGGCAGGAGCACTATGTCATGGTCAGACAGATGTCCGCCTGTGGCTTTGGCATGGCTCTCCTGATAGGTTTGGTCTTTTTCTTCTCTGTGCTCTTTAACCAGACTGTAATCTCTGACACCTGCTGTGTCGTTCAGTTCTCCTTCTGCCGATGTTGGTTCCTGACCTCCCAGATGACTCTCACCTTGCTGACCGCCGAACGGTACGTCTTCATTTGTCACGGCATCCACTACCTCAGGATCATTAACAATCGGAACGTTCACCTCGGCATTGGCCTGATTTGGCTGGTCAGTGTGGCTACGAGCGTTCATGGAGGCTTTGTCCTGAGCAACATTCTGAGGGGCTCCCGACACCAAATCAACAGCCTTCTGTGTGACGCCATCACCATCAAGGCTCATGTTGTCTTTACCCCCGTGGAGAACATGCAGATGTTTGTGCCACCTTCTCTAATCTTTGCTCTCTGCGTCACCATCATGTGCTTCTGCTACGGCCGCATATACCTCGCATCAGTCAAGGTGACCAAGGCTCTGAGATGCAGCAACCAGCGAGCCAATCGCAACGTGGGTTTCTACCTGTCTACCTTCTTTCTGCAGTTCCTGACCCAAATCTTCTTCATCATCTTCACATTGAAGGAGGATCGTCAGGCGCCCCTGTCCTCCTGCGTGAGGATCAGCTCCTTACTGACGGTGCTGGGGATCTGCATCACCGGCAGCTGCACCAACGTCATGTTCCTGATCCGTGATCCGGAGCTCAAGCGCCTCCTCTTTGCCTCATGCAGGCGGCAGCAGGAGCGCAGGCACCGGGCAAACATGGAGGCCAACCTCAGCTGGCAGGAGCAAAGGCTGATGGACAATTGTAAATTTCTTGAAGAGAGACAAAGGCTTCCTGCTCCTCCCCCTGCTCCTCCCCTTGCTCCTCCCCCTGCTCCTCTTCCTGCTCCCCCTCCTCCTCCTGCTACTGCACCTACTTCTCCTTCTCCTCCCCCTGCTCCTCCTTCACCTCCTCCACCTCCTTCCCCTGCTACTCTACCTCCTCCTCCCCCTGCTCCTCTTCCTGCTCCTCCTTCACCTGCTGCTGCACCTCCTTCACCTCCACCTCCCGCTCCTCCACCTCCTCCTTCTGCTCCACCTCCTCCTCCTGCCTCTCCGCCACCTTCATCTCCTCCTCCTCCTCTTTAAGGCAGCACACCCTCCCCACTCTCTGAAGAACATAAGTAGCCTGTAGGCTTTCTGCACTGTGTTTATCTTGCGATCTGACAATCATATATTGTGTGTGTGTGTGTGTGTGTGTGTGTGTGTGTGTGTGTGGGGGGGGGGGGGGGGGGGGGGGGGGGGAGGGGGGGGGGGGGTGTATATTTATATTTGTGTGCTTTGTGTGTTTCAAAGTGTTCAGTTTACTAGGAATTAAAAAATGAAAAATTGATCATGACTATTCAGCAACAACAACATCTATGAATGGCCAGTAGGTGTCAGTGTAGCTACACGCGTGAACGCTGAGGGGGCGTCGCAGGGAAATCCCGCGTGAACACGACAGGTAAAGACAGTCTCTGTACAAGATGGAAGGAAGCAGGCAAAGCTGTGGAGCAGTTTGTGATTCTGAAGTGAAATATTGTTGTATGTTGCGGCAAATGATCAATAAATGTGTATCAGCAGTCTGATGAGCCTCTGTGACATCATTCAGAGCGGCACTGCATGCTGGTGAGTGTGTGTGTGTGTGTGTCCTGCAGGGATCACAGTGCCAGGGCGGCTTCATTAATCTCTCAGCATCACGGGACTTGTCTGAACTGGAAAAGAGGGCCAGGGAGAACAAGCGCCGGGACCGCCGGGACCCCCCGGGGAGCCGGTCCGTTTACCCTCCACACACTCGGGTCACTCCTCACATCACACACTCCACTGACAACGCAATGTCAAATCCTGCAGCAGGCCTGGAAACAAGCGTCCAAAACGTGTGTGTGTGTGTGTGTGTGTGTGTGTGTTCATATATTTGTCTCCTCAAAGCTTATGTGGGTCATTCAGTGTGTGTTACACAAACCTACACAGTTTCCTCAAACTGTGTCACGACGACTGTGTCATAAATATTTATTTCCTCTTAATAATGCATGGAGAAGTACATATACTGATTACATTACAAAACATGCAGCTATAAATACCCCCGACTCTCTCTCACACACACACACACACACACACACACACACACACAGAGGGAGAAGCTTCACACTCTGGGCTGCATTCAGGTCAGCCCGGTGATACTTCAGGACTTTGTTTATATTTCCGTACGACACGCAGAGCAGCAGATGGATTTACAGCAAACATGGACGCTTGTTTACATTTTTTGCTTCTCTCTCTGTATTTGTGTGGTGTTGCATCGTTTTCATAATTAAGGAAACATCCTGAATCAAGACTGAGACGTTACAGTCAAGTCACACATTGAATGCTGGCTGGTTTGAGTGTGGATGTTTACAGGGAAGTTTGTGTTCATTCATGTCGGGAAATAAAGGGAAATATGATTAAAGTATAGAAAGCTTGTATTTAGCTACTTTTTCAGTTTTTAATATTCTAGTCACTTTAGACCAAACATTTAGTTACTTGAAGTGATTTAGTGACTTCACTTGTGTTTTAGTTTCCTCACTCATTCTCATTCCAGCTCCCGCTCCGTGTTTTCCATCTCTCACTGCTCCTCTGAACGCCACCTGAACGCACCTGGTGCAGCTAATCCTGCCTCTCTGTGTGTGTGTGTGTGTGTGTGTGTGTATGTGTGTGTGTGTGTGTGTGTGTGTGTGTGTGTAACGCAATGAAACGCTGCCATCCTCCAGAATCAGGATCAGAAGAGATGGAGTCTTATCTCAGGTAAGGGTGTGTGTGTGTGTGTGTGTGCGTGCGTGTGTGTGCGTGCGTGCGTGCGTGTGTGTGCGCGCCTCCCTCCCTCCCTCCCCGCCGCTGCTGCTGCCGCTGATGAGCTGGCACTGAAGCTCTCTTTAATGAGCTCTGTGTGTGTGCGTGTGTGTGTGTGTGATTTACACCTTGTCGCTCACCCCCGGATCCTGGCTCGACACGGGCGAGTGTGTCAGCGTCGAAGCCGAACAGCGGCCAGCGGCGAAAACGAGCCAGAAGCGACGGAAGACACGGAAGTGAGAACTGCTTCATGTCGCTACAAGTAGCGGGGTAGCTCGGCAAAAGCTACAACGCTACTTGCGAAGGGGCGTCTTTGGAAAGCGCCGTTATATCTGGCGCCAAAGACACAAAACACACACACGTGGATAGATTTTGCCCGGGAATCGAACCGGCAACCGAGCAGCTGGAGGTGCAATGAAACAGGCTGAAGCATGAGAGGCTGTGTTTTCACTCATACTGTTGGCTCTGCTGTATTTTATAATTCATATTATTTTCCTGCAAGCTGAAGGGTTTTTGTGTGATTCGAAGTGAAACACACCTTTCGACCTTTAACCTTGAGGAAGAGGAGACGTCATTGGAGGCCTGTGGGTCAGTGAAGGCACCGTACGTAGCTCAGAGTTTGTCCTGAGTCGTTTCTTGTCAATCTAAACACCAAAGCAGGAGCTGAGTGTGACTGTGGTGCTGTGCTGAGGCTCGGAGGGGAAAGCCGCCTCTGGAACCTGGTCTGGACTCATCTGGACTCATCTGGACTCATCTGCAGGGTTCCCATGCTCCCTCTAATCAGGCTTCAGTGGCGTACACACACACTGGGACGGTTGGAGAATGAATGTTGCATTTTGGAAGCTGCCACATTGATGCATGTCTGGGGTGCATGCAGCTATTGTGTGTAGGTTTGGGATGCGGCCCGGGCCTTGTCTGGCCCCCTGGTGGCTGGGCGGTGTGTTTAATGTTCCTCTGTGCGCTGTGATCAGCAGATGCATCAGAGTGATGATGACGCGCTGAGTACAACAAAACGGTGGTTAATGGGATAGAGGCTCAGCTGCTGTGCAGGGCTGGCACACAGCAGAGGGAGGAGGGGCCAGGTGTGTGTGTGTGTGTGTGTGTGTGTGTGTGTGTGTGTGTGTGTGTGTGTCAGAGCCAAACTGCCTCACTATCTTTATCCTTACAGCAGAACAGACCTGATTGTTGTCTTAACTAAGCAAACATTTGAATGCTAATTTTTACGAGATGCAACTTTGAATCTACACAAGAGGGAAAATCAAAAGGAATGCTGGGAAATTTGCCAATTAATCAATCAAATATTCCAGCGCAGGATCATTTCCAGACCTCAGCGCTCCAACTTTATGCGGACGCAGCACTTCCTGCCCGTCTGCGTCGCCCAGATGAGTTCCATCAGATTCACCAGCACGCTTCCGTCCAACCGATTGCAGATCAAAGCTCCGGCGCAGTGGATCCATTGTTGACCTTCACGGGCGAAGAACTGCAGGAGAGCGCGACTCCTCAGCCAGGAGACGGCAATAAAGCTAATGGAGCACAATGGGAGAGAGGAGGAGGGGGAGAGAGGAGAGAGAGGGGGAGGAGACGGAGATGCTTAGGTGCCTGTCCAGGCGCCTGTTCCAGGGCGAATGGGCTTTATGTGTATTCAGACTCATCATCTGTCTGTCTGCCTTCACATGTGCCTTCCCCTTCCTGTCTACCTCTGTTGCTTTTGTTTCTCTCTCTCTTTCTCTCTCTCTCTTCTTCACGCCGCTCCTATTATTGAGGGATAATCGCCTAAACTGATTTAAAGGCCCAACCGACGGCGGCGAAAGGTTTGGGGGGGAGGGGAGAAATCTTGGCCGAGCGGGCTTCACGGTCCGCGGTGCCTCAGATCGTACGTAACAAAAATCCATTCCACAAACACGAGCCTGAGTGGTTCGCCGTCGGCCGCCCTCTAAACGTCCAGACTCCGGTGTGACGGAGACGTTTCCCCGCTTGATCAAAGGTTTCTTCACTCAAATTCACAGATTTCTTCAATTCTTTTTGCCTAAAAACTTCACTTCAGGTTGACTAACGAGGCTAAAGGAGTTGATTAATGGAACGGAACAATCAGGTGACTCCCAATTCATCCTCGGTCTCCGTCGGCGCTCGGGAACTCAAGATGGACACTTTGTGCAAGAACGCCGACGCCGAGCGCTCCTGCAGCCGGGCAGCCGCAGCGACGGCTAACGGGATTAAGCACGGCTTACATAAACATCTCCCATGGCAACAGTGCACCAGCGGCTGGCGAGAGGAGGCGTGAAGCCGTCACGGGGGAAACGTCGTCATCGGGGTCCGGTCAGCCCGAGTGTCCGCCGGGCTGAGATGTATAGAGCTGAGGGATGTGATTCATAAACATGCAGCCCAGCGCCTTTATGTAATCTGGACTGAGCCTCACAAACATCACCGCTGTGCTGCTTCACCGGGACGCAGGAACACGCACAGATATCTACACATCCACCCAATCACTGTGGCTGATTACTTAATGACATCTGTAGACATGGTATAGTTTTTTGGCAGGGTGTAATTGAATGGAACGTGCGACGGGACGACGCTGAAAGAATCCAAATCAAATGGGAACACGTCATTAAGCAGCTGTCACGCGTGTGGGAACACTTTGTACACTTCCTCCCCGTCTGATCCTCTGCAGGGCTGCATGCCTCTCTCTCTCTCTCTCTCTCTCTCTCTCTCTCTCTCTCTCACCCCCGAACCTCAAATCTAAAGAAGAGAAATAAAAGATTTGCTGTCAAAATATCCCAGCTTATGTCTCAATGTGGATCTTTGGAGAGATTGGGGCGATCAAATCCTAAATGTTCCTCCCCGGAGTGCTGTTTGTGTGTTGTTCTGTAGCTTCTGTCACGTGTGTGTTTGTGTGAGGATGTCGTGCCGCCTCCCAGTATAGTGAGAGTGACAGTGATGCCTGAAGTTTTGTCCCGTTGGTCATCCTGGGCCTTTAGAGCGGCTCAGCTCCCATCGTTCCCTCAGGAAGGACGCAGTGCTCAATGCCTCTCATGGCTCTGAGCCAGAGTACAGGTCTCTCTCTCTCTCTCTCTCTCTCTCTCCCCTCCCACCTCCCTCTCTTCCCTTATGTGTGTGTGTGTGTGTTTGGCTGACATTTTGCATTCGCAAAGGAGGCCACCACATATTTGCTGGCATGTAGGATTTGACTTTATTGTGAAGGACTCCCTCTGATTTCCTGTCGTCTCTCCCATGTCTCATCGCTCCTGAGTCCTGATGGAGTTCGTCCCGTCCGTCTCTCGGTGTTCAAATCCGAGGCTGTGATTGGTGATAAATGTGTGTAATCAGACTGAGTGAGGGTCGTCGGTCTTCATATTGATCCCTCAGCTGCTTTAGGGAATGAAGGCTCTGCAGACGGGACAGGGAGATGAAGATAGATAGACGGATAGATGGATACTTTATTGATCCCAAACAGGGAAATGGAATTAGTCACATTTTATCAAGGATTATTTTCTATTATTGAGTCTGAAACATCTGATCTCCGTTCCTACAGCAGTGTGTGGAGAGTTCAGCAGCAGCACACATTTTAAAAAGAGACCAGGCAAGAGGTTTGCAATTGTATTTTATTTTGTAGAACCTGGGGGAAAACCAAGGATTTTGTAGAATCAGTATTTATTTATTTAAGTTTTTTTAAATATATACATTTAATTTTTTTTTGATATTCTAGATTTTTTGCAGAGATATTTTTGAAAGAAGTTGAGTCTCTCTCTCTGTTTTCCCTCCACTTATTTAGGTGCAACCTGAATATAAAAGGACTCCAAGCGTCTCAATTAAAGGGAAATGACTGCAAAACAAACATAAAAGCGTTTTTATATTTGCACTTCTACACTTATTAATGGAGGAAAATGACTCGCTGACTTCTTGCTTTGTGTTTTTTTGCAGAGCCAATCACAAACATAATCACCCTGAACACCAGGATGTGCAATTCTTTGTCAGATGACGTTTCAGCACAAAGAGCAGTAAGTGATTTACTGTACTTTTAAGGCCTTTTCTGAGCTCCGGCGGTGACATCTGAGGGGAAACACGGGCGGGCCGTCCTCGCGGAGCCATTTATCAAAGATGAAATTAGTCCTTTACGTCTTTTCCTGTCTGTGCCACTCAGGAAAGCATCATTCACCGCCGCACTGTGGCTCTGTGACATTGTTATTTCACTCCTATTTATTGTTGCCGCTCCGAACAGAGAGCTTGTAGTGTGTGTGTGTGTGTGTGTGTATTCACCTTGAGATGTCTCCCCTGGCACTGGCGTATTTGTCGACCACGAGGGGGTCTTTAACCTACATAGGTAGCTACATTAGCGGGGCTAAACGCGCGTCACAAACCCTCCTGGAAAACAGCCAAGTCAGCAGCGGAACACGAGCGAGTGTGTGTGAGTTGGATGTTGGGACATAAGGGGGGGCGGTGTGTGTGTGTGTGTGTGAGGGGGGGGGGTGGCTGCCCTCAGGCTTCAGCCCAGCTCATAAAAAGCAGCAACTCTACCGCCGCTGTGCTGGAGGCCGGCGAGCAACCGGGATCACCGGGACGACGGCGATAACTTCGATTTTCCTGCACGTAGAAAACGCTTCACCGCTTCACAAAATGACGACGATGGGTAAATTCACTTTACTGTTTGGTTTCATTGCATGTTTGCATTTTATTGCTCTGATTGCTTTGCTTAGGGGGGGCGGGGGCAGCGGTCCTTTCCTCCGTATGCAGCAGGATGTGAGGCCTTCAGTGATGTCTGTCCTCTGCTCGCCACAGTGGAATCTCCCTGTGTGTTGCTGGAGGCTTCTGAAGGTGAACCTACACACACACACACACACACACACACACACACACGATGATTTAAAGGAATGGAGCCGAGTCAGGGGTCGATTCTAATTCGGCCCCAGACTGCGGCTGATTGTGACTCTAACGATTGTGTTGAGTTGCGTTCCTCTGCTGTCGTCTGGCTGATACCTGATTGCAGCTTATCACAGACGTTTCCATCTGTGATGAGCTCAGCCCCTTGTCAGGCCTCTGTGTTCACTCTGGACCTGAACCACCTGAAACCAGGACAACCAGACCAGGACTCCCAGTCTACAGTGTGTTTACACCAGGTTCAGATGTGAGGAGGGGAGACGTTAGGGGCCGTGTGGAAAAGATGAAGGAGGATGTGCGAGTTTTAAAAATCTGATATGAAATTTCATTCAATTGTAATGTAAGAAATATATCAAAAATATATTATAAAATGTTATAATAATTAAAAAAATATATATAATAAAATGTTATGATTAAATCAGAATATAATAAAATGTTACAATAATTAAAAAAATATGTAATAAAAGTTATAATTGAAAATAATATATAATAAAATGTTATAGTAATTAAATAATATATGTATATAAAATGTTATAATAAAAAAAATATGTAATAAAATGTTATAATAATTAAACACAACAAATCAGAAAAATTATAAAATAATAAAATCTGAATAAAAGCAGTTTTCAGGGAGTTCATGTCACTCAAATTCTTATTTTAAATTGGAGTTGGAACAAATCTACGCTCAATACAAAATAAAGACCATGGGAATCTGCGACCCCTTTAAGCCAAAGTATCAACAGTAAAGGATTTGTAGAATTAGCAGAAACGCTCACAAACAAACCTTCTTCTCTCCTGAACACCACAGGATGAAGCATAATCATCCAGAATGATGACACCATGTTTCCCAAATGTCCATCTTAATCACATCTAATCCAGGAGAAAGCACCTCAGAGATGAAGGTGACCCCCACGGCCTGTGATCAATGACTCAGTCTATTAAGGCAAAGGTGCTTTTAAGCATCAGCTTTGATCAGTAACTCCCACTGACACAGGATCACTGTGCTTCAGATCAACCAAGGTCTGGATCTGAAACATGAAGGTGGAAACACAAAGAGGCTAAATGATGGCGAGAGGAAGGAAGGATTAGGGATGGAAGGGAAACGTGTTTTGTTCTGCGACGTTTCCCGTCTCCGCTGGCTGGAGGAAGACTCGGCGTGACAGGTCGGTCTTTAGCGGGAGCGGATCATGGGCCGCGACAGGGAGGCGCCCCCGTGCGCTTAGAGCCGACGTCTATGAGCGCTGACACATCCGGGGCCTGCTGCCAAGGGAAACTGAGTTATCCAGCGACGTCCACTCCCCTCCTCCACACACACACACACACAGAAACACATGCATGCACACACACACCTGCCCTCAGGGACATGGAGAGACGGGAAGACAGGTGCAATGATGAAGCCCTGGACGGAGAAAGGGATCTACACCATGTCAAGCGTGTTATAAAAGCCCACATTGATCCACTTCTCCACTCCTGTGTTGCAGCGCTGCCATGCACACTGAGAGGACTGCATTGTTGTAAAGACGAAGCTTTCACAGCGGCGTAGCATCTTTAGATTGGACTTCTGTTGGATGGAATAAGAAAGTAAATGGAGAGAATTCATTAGGTTTGCTTGTTTAAATGCAATTCCAGCTAAATCCTGTTGGTAATAGTGGAGTGGTTTCATATTGTGTGATGAATGTGTGTGTGTATGTGTGTGAGGCATATAAGAGCTGGAGAGGGAAGCAGAAAGTACAGACGTTAAAATGGAGGAGAGGGGACAAAGGCAAGGAGAAGGGTGAAGAACAAGTCGGGGAGAAATGAAAGGAGAAAAGCAGTGGAGTGTGCGTGTGTGTGTGTGTGTGTGTTAGTGAATGATAAGGTGTGTGATGGGACCTAATCTGCTGTCTGCTCTCTGCAGTGCGCGCTCTGTGCGCTGCATGTGAATGGGATGCGCGCGCACAAACTCTGTCCTGCGCCTCAGCTTGTGTTTTCCTCTCAAAGCTCCCTCGTCACCCTGTCTCTCCACCTGTCAGCGGCTCCCACACACACTCACCTCGCGGGGCCAATTTGGTGCCAGCGCGGGATGGCGTCGCGCCGCATCGCACGTTCCAACGTACGCCAACGTTCAAGCTGCCGGCTTCAGCGGGGAGGTCGGGGCGAAGACGCGGCTCAGGGGCCTCCACACACTTTAGTTTCACGTTGCGTTGTAAATTTTTCACATACTTGCCTACTTATGTATTAAAACATTGTTCCACTAGAGGGCAGATAAGAGCCCAATCATCTCTGGACGGTTTCTTCCCTTGGCGGTCTTGATTTGAGATCTCGTTTGGCTTGACTTGACGTTCTCTTGGTCCTTTCTCCTGTGGTCAGCATCCGATGGGACCATGTGGTTTGTGCACGTGGACACCAAACCTTGTGGGTCTCCTCCCAGTCGGTCTGGTCCCAGTTGATCTGGTCCCAGTCGGTCTCCTCCCAGTCGATCTGGTCCCAGTCGGTCTCCTCCCAGTCGGTCTCGTCTACAACGTCAACAGCAGCTGTTGTTTGTGGAACGTCAGAGGTGATGTGACAAAGGTCTACGTATTCTGCAGCGTTCCGTCCACTGCAGTCCCCAGCAGTGTGGGCATTAGAGCACAGTGAAGCCTTAAGTGTGCTCTCTTGGTCCTGGGTGATTAGGCGGCTCAGACCGCCCCTCTGTACCTCCTCAGCGTTCCCGTCAGCAGCTCGCCGCCGCCGTGCTGTGAAAAGCTGCTGAAACCTCCCTGCTCTCCGGTTGTAAATCATCCTGAATGGGAGCCTGGGCTACATGTGTGAAATGTAATGAAAACCTTTATCTGTTGTGCTGAGACTGCAGGCCGACGTCCCGCATCGCCTCCTCCACAAGATCTCCGGCACAGACAAAAGGACAGAGCGCCGCTTGGTTTTGTCGTTCATTCATTCATCAGCAAAAAAAAATTCTGTGGAAAAAATTCTGAATCGTGTGACAAATTTTGGCAAAAAGTCTTCATGTTCCTGCCAAGCTGGAGTGGAGAGACATTTGTTGTTTGCAGGAGAAGTGTGAAGTAAACAATCAAACACGGGAGAGAGAGAGAGAGAGAGAGAGAGAGAGAGAGAGAGAGAGAGAGAGAGAGAGAGAGAGAGAGAGAGAGAGAGAGAGAGAGAGAGAGAGAGAGAGAGAGAGAGAGAGAGAGAGAGAGAGAGAGAGAGAGAGAGAGAGAGAGAGAGCGCAATAAATCTCTATTTTTGATAAATATATTTCTTTTCCTTGCTTTTTTTGCTTGAATATTTATTTATTTATTTATTTTTATTATTTTTATTATTAAATACATTTTAAATTCTCCTGAAGATAGTTTTTTTTTTTTCATATTTTTCCTAGAATAGGAACAAAGAATTTTCTCAAAAGAAAACAAACATGTGGCAGTCTTGGGAACATTTTCACTTGAGACAAAAACGAGTGGTCCAGTCTGAAGCCTTGATTTTCAAACGCAGCCTTTTATCCGCCGAATGAAACAAAAATGAATTTGCAACACAAATCAAAGCGGCGACACCAAAAACAAACACGGCTGCTTGAAATGAGGTCATATCTCACAGTTTACCACCTGCAACTCTGTCAACACGCCGTTTAATACCAAAGACATCCCGAGCTCATCAAACATTCATAACTCTGCCATCTTTGTTGTGAATAGCAAAGCCCAAATCAAATCACGTTCACTTCCAGTTTATTTGCCAGTGATGAAAAATTGATGCGACCTCGTGGTGAATAAATGAAAAGACCAAAGACGTTCAAATCCAGAGAAAGAGTCATTAAAAGTGCTGATTAAACAAAGCTGCAAGCCCAAACTCCACAGAACGGGAGTATTTGTGGACGTGAAAGACGTTGATTCTTGACGGACAGCAGGATTTCTTTGTTTTCCCCCTGTTTTTTTGGCAGCCTGCACTTTTTTTTCCCGGCGCTCCGTCCAACTGGGAGGCGGCGTGACAGTCCAGTCGATAGGAGTCAGCAGTGATTATGCAAGTTGCTTACGCCTAATGAGAAAGGTCAGCGCGTTGCCAAGACGATGGGACGCCAGCCCCGGAACGCACACTGCGATGTACAGTACACACACTGCTGTACCGCGCTGCCATGTACACAAACACTTTGTACCTCACACTGAGACGCGCTGGTTAAAGGTGAAGGCTCCACTTTGTAGAGACCAGCAGGAGGAAACACTGCGACAAATGAGCTCTGATATAAATGAGCTCTAATATAAATGAGCTCTGATACTGTGAGCTCTGATACTGTGAGCTCTGATACTGTGAGCTCTAATACTG